>NC_057944.1:6815583-6985583 GCF_018555375.3 Anguilla rostrata
GTTGTTTGCAGGAACGCTGATTGTGTGTTTGTATGTGTGTGTTGTTTGCAGGAACCTGGGCGAGCTGATTGTGTGTTTGTGTGTGTGTGTGTGTGTTGTTTGCAGGAACCTGGGAGAGCTGATTGTGTGTTTGTATGTGTGTGTGTTGTTTGCAGGAACCTGGGCGAGCGGATTGTGTGTTTGTGTGTGTGTGTTGTATGTGTGTGTTGTTTGCAGGAACGCTGATTGTGTGTTTGTGTGTGTGTGTTGTTTGCAGGAACCTGGGCGAGCTGATTGTGTGTTTGTGTGTGTGTGTTGTTTGCAGGAACGCTGATTGTGTGTTTGTATGTGTGTGTTGTTTGCAGGAACCTGGGCGAGCTGATTGTGTGTTTGTATGTGTGTGTTGTTTGCAGGAACCTGGGCTAGCTGATTGTGTGTTTGTATGTGTGTGTTGTTTGCAGGAACGCTGATTGTGTGTTTGTATGTGTGTGTTGTTTGCAGGAACCTGGGCGAGCTGATTGTGTGTTTGTATGTGTGTGTTGTTTGCAGGAACGCTGATCGTGTGTTTGTATGTGTGTGTTGTTTGCAGGAACGCTGATCGTGTGTTTGTATGTGTGTGTTGTTTGCAGGAACGCTGATCGTGTGTTTGTATGTGTGTGTTGTTTGCAGGAACCTGGGCGAGCTGATCGACCGGTTCGTGACAGACCTGCGCTCTCAGGGCCCCCCCCAGTGTGGGAGTGAGGAGGGGGGGGCCGTGCTGCCCAGCTGTGCTGACCTCTTTGTGTACTATAAGAAGTGCATGGTGCAGTGCTCCCAGCTCAGCACCGGGGAGCCCATGATCGCCCTCACCACCATCTTCCAGAAGTACCTGCGAGAGTACGCCTGGAAGATCCTGTCTGGAAACCTGCCCAAGTGAGCGCTCTATCCCACCTGTGCACCTGCAGGACTGGGTACTGACAGAGTAGGGACTGGGTGTAGCTGTGTGATTGGGTACTGACAGAGTGGGGGCGGGTGTAGTTTGTGATTGGGTACTGACAGATTGGGGACTGGGTGTAACTGTGTGATTGGGTACTGACACAGTGAGGGGCCGATGTAGCTGTGTGATTGGGTACTGACAGATTGGGGGGCGCGTGTAGTTTGTGATTGGGTACTGACAGATTGGGGACTGGGTGTAACTGTGTGATTGGGTACTGACACAGTGAGGGGCCGATGTAGCTGTGTGATTGGGTACTGACAGATTGAGGGGCGGGTGTAGTTTGTGATTGGGTACTGACAGATTGGGGACTGGGTGTAACTGTGTGATTGGGTACTGACAGAGTGGGGGGCGGGTGTAGCTGTGTGATTGGGTACTGACAGTGTGGTGACCGTGTGTAGCTGTGTGTTCCGGTACTGACATGGTGGAGGGTGGGTGTAGTTTGTGATTGGGTACTGACAGTGTGGGGGTGGGTGTAGTTTGTGATTGGGTACTCACAGTGGAGGGTGGGTGTAGTTTCTGATTGGGTACTAACAGAGTGGGGAGCGGATGTAGCTCTGTGACTGGGTACTGACAGAGTGGGGAGCGGATGTAGTAGCTGTGTGATTGGGTACTGACAGATTGGGGGGCGGGTGTAGTTTGTGATTGGGTACTGACAGATTGGGGACTGGGTGTAGCTGTGTGATTGGGTACTGACAGTGTGGGGGCGGGTGTAGTTTGTGATTGGGTACTGACAGATTGGGGACTAGGTGTAGCTGTGTGATTGGGTACTGACAGTGTGGGGGCGGGTGTAATTTGTGATTGGGTACTGACAGTGTGGGGGCGGGTGTAGTTTGTGATTGGGTACTGACAGAGTGGGGAGCGAATGTAGATGTGTGATTGGGTACTGACAGTGTGGGGGCGGGTGTAGTTTGTGATTGGGTACTGACATAGTGGAGGGCAGGTGTAGTTTGTGATTGGGTACTCACATAGTGGAGGGCAGGTGTAGTTTGTGATTGGGTACTCACATAGTGGAGGGCGGGTGTAGTTTGTGATTGGGTACTGACAGTGCGGGGACTGGGTGTAGCTGTGTGATTGGGTACTGACAGTGTGGGGGCAGGTGTAGTTTGTGATTGGGTACTCACATAGTGGAGGGCAGGTGTAGTTTGTTATTGGGTACTCACATAGTGGAGGGCGGGTGTAGTTTGTGATTGGGTACTGATAGTGTGGGGACCTTGTGTAGCTGTGTGTTCTGGTACTCACATAGTGGGGGGCAGGTGTAGTTTGTGATTGGGTACTCACATAGTGGAGGGCGGGTGTAGTTTGTGATTGGGTACTGACACAGTGAGGGGCAGATGTAGCTGTGTGATTGGGTAGTGACAGTGTGGGGGCGGGTGTAGCTGTGTGATTGGGTACTGACAGTGTGGGGGCGGGTGTAGTTTGTGATTGGGTACTGACACAGTGAGGGGCAGATGTAGCTGTGTGATTGGGTAGTGACAGTGTGGGGGCGGGTGTAGCTGTGTGATTGGGTAGTGACAGAGTGGGGGCGGGTGTAGTTTGTGATTGGGTGCTGACAGAGCGTGGGGGCGGGTGTAGTTTGTGATTGGGCACTGACAGAGTGGGGAGCGGATGTCGCTGTGTGATTGGGTACTGACAGTGTGGGGGCGGGTGTAGTTTGTGATTGGGCACTGACAGAGCGTGGGGCTGTTGTAGGACCAGCAGCGGCAGCGGCGGGTTGACCATTAGCAGTCTGCTGAAGGAGAAGGAGGGGTCAGAGACGGCCAAGTTCACCCCGGAGGAACTCTGCCTCATCTGCAGCATCCTGAGCACAGCAGAGTACTGCCTGGCCACCACACAGCAGGTCCGCCGCAGCACCGACCAGAGCCACTGACCACTCACTGCTAACCACACTGACCACTCACTGCTAACCACTTAACCACTGACCACTCACTGCTAACCACTGACCACTCGCTGCTAACCACTTAACCACTGACCACTTACTGCTAACCACACTGACCACTCACGGCTAACCACTGACCACTCACTGCTAACCACACTGACCACTCACTGCTAACCACTCAACCACTGACCACTTACTGCTAACCACACTGACCACACACTGCTAACCACACTGACCACTCACTGCTAACTACTGACCACTCACTGCTAACTACTGACCACTCACTGCTAACCACACTGACCACACACTGATAACCACTGGCCACTCACTGCTAACCACACTGACCACTCACTACTAACTACTGACCACTCACTGCTAACTACTGACCACTCACTGCTAACCACACTGACCACACACTGATAACCACTGACCACTCACTGCTAACCACTCAACCACTGACCACTCGCTGCGAGCCACTTGCTGCAAACCACTCAGCCACTGACCAGTCAAAACTAACCACTCAACTACTGGCTCTTCACTACTGACCACTCATCCACTGACCACTTGCTACCAATTATTCAACCATTGAACTTTCACCCATGACCACAGGCACTGTCTGCTATCATCTGCACCATTTTGTGATGCCATTTTGTCTCGCTTTTTTGCTTCCAGTTGGAGGAGAAGCTGAAGGAGAAGGTGGATAAGGCTCTGGTGGAGAGGATTAATCTGACCGGAGAGATGGACACTTTCAGCACGTAAGAGCCTGTCTTATGCCCCACAGGGCGTCTGTGCTGCTGTTTCTGACACGGAGTGTCTGTGCTGCTGTTCCTCTCATGGCATCTGTGCTGCTGTTTCTGCTGCAGTGTCTGTGCTGTGTCTGTGGTGCGATGGTGATGTGATCTCTGATCCGTGTTTGGCAGGGTGATCTCTAACAGCATCCAGCTGCTGTTTCTGCTGCAGCGTCTGTGCTGCTGTTTCTGCCGCAGTGTCTGTGCTGTGTCTGTGGTGCGGTGGTGATGTGATCTCTGATCCGTGTTTGGCAGGGTGATCTCTAACAGCATCCAGCTGCTGGTGCAGGACCTGGACTCAGCGTGTGACCCCGCCCTCACGGCCATGAGCAAGGTAAGCCCCGCCCACTTTGGGTCCAGCTGCCTCGCACCCTGCGCTGGGGTGTTGAGCAGGGGTGTGTGGGGTGGGATAATGCATGTTAAGGTGCGGTAGGGTGTGTTGAGTGTGTGGAGTAGTGTGTGTTAAGGTGCGGTAGGGTGTGTTGAGTGTGTGGAGTAGTGTGTGTTAAGGTGCGGTAGGCTGTGTTGAGTGTGTGGAGTAGTGTGTGTTAAATGCGGTAGGCTGTGTTGAGTGTGGAGTAGTGTGTGTTAAGGTGCGGTAGGGTGTGTTAGGATGCGGTAGCTTGTGTTGAGTGTGGAGAGTGTGTGTTAAGGTGCGGTAGGCTGTGTGGAGTAGTGTGTGTTAAGGTGCGGTAGGGTGTGTTAGGATGCGGTAGCTTGTGTTGAGTGCGGAGAGTGTGTGTTAAGGTGCGGTAGGCTGTGTGGAGTAGTGTGTGTTAAGGTGCGGTAGGGTGTGTTAGGATGCGGTAGCTTGTGTTGAGTGCGGAGAGTGTGTGTTAAGGTGCGGTAGGCTGTGTGGAGAGTGTGTGTTAAGGTGCGGTAGGCTGTGTTGAGTGTGGAGCAGCGTGCGGTTCCTCTGATGGTGTTGGGCGTGTCACCCTAGATGCCGTGGCAGAACGTGGAGCACGTTGGGGACCAGAGCCCGTATGTGACCTCGGTCATCATGCACATCAAACACAACGTGCCCATCATCCGCGACAACCTGGCCTCCACACGCAAGTACTTCACCCAGTTCTGCATCAAGTTCACCAAGTGAGTGTACCGCCCAGAGCACTTACGCACACGCACACACACACACACACACACACACACACACTCACATACTCTCTCTTACACACACACACACACACTCACATACTCTCTCTTACACACACACGCACACGCACACACTCTCTCTCACACGCGCACACACACACTCTCACATACTCTCTCTTACACACACACACACACACACTCACATACTCTCTCTCACACGGGCACACACACAAACACACACACACACTCACATACTCTCTCTTACACACACACACTCACATACTCTCTCTTACACACACACACACACACACACTCACATACTCTCTCTTACACACACACACACACACTCACATACTCTCTCTTACACACACACACACACACGCACACACACTCTCTCACACGCGCACACACACAAACACACACACACATGACCCACGCGCACACACACACACACGAACACCCACACACACGCAAACACTCACTCACCCACACACATGCACACTCTCTCACACACACACACGCACACACACACACACACAGACCTGCACACGCAACACAGACCCACACACACACAATTTGCACGCATGTCCTTACTTTATCTCTCTCTCTTTCAGCTCCTTCATCCCCAAATTCATCACTCACCTGTTCAGGTGTAAGCCAATCAGCATGGTGGGAGCAGAGCAGGTAAGCCAATCAGCACTCTCCCCTGTGTGCTTCTCTGTGCTCTGAAATGTCCCCGTAAGTGATGTGTGTGTGTGTGTGTGTGTGTGTGTGAGCGCAGCTCCTGCTGGACACACACTCCCTGAAGACGGTTCTGCTGGACCTGCCCTCCATCGGGTCCCAGGTGGTGCGCAAGGCCCCCGCCAGCTACACCAAGATCGTGGTGAAGGGCATGACCCGCGCCGAGATGATCCTGAAGGTGACCGACCTGCTCACACACATACAGTATACACACACATACACACTGTACATATACACACATACACAGGATACATACACACGCACATACAGTATACACACACATACACACACACGCACATACACACACACACACACGCACAGTATACACACACACACGCATACAGTATACACACACACACACACACGCATACACACACACACACACACACACACACATACACACACACGCACACATTATACATACACACACACACGCACTGTACATATACACACATACAGTATACACACACACACATACAGTATACACACACATATACACACACACATACAGTATACACACACACACATACAGTATACACACACATACACACACGCACTGTACATATACACACACACACATTATACACACACATACACACACACGCACTGTACATATACACACATACACATTATACACACACATACACACACACGCACTGTACATATACACACATACACAGTATACACACACACACATACAGTATACACACACACACACATACAGTATACACACACACACACACATACAGTATACACATACACACACACACACGCACATACACACACGCGCACATACACACACACGTACACACGCACACACACATACAGTATACATACACACACACGCACATACGCACTGTACACATACACGCACACAGTATACATACACACACAGTAAAGATACACACTCATACACGCGCACACACACGCACATACACACGCACACAGTATACATACACACACATACAGACACACACGCACATGCACACACACACACACGCACACAGTATACATACACACACGCACATACACACGCACACAATATACATACACACACACACACGCACATGCACACACACACGCACATACACACGCACACACACGCACACGCACGCACACACACACACACACGCACACAGCTCTGCTGCACACCATACTCTCAGGCACGTGTTACATGTGGAATGCATAAATATTGGCAAGTTGCCTGAACCTCATCCCCCCCTTAAGCCTACCCTACTCCCTACCCCCTGCCTCATCCCCCAGCGCCCCCCCCCCCCCCCGCCTCCCCCCACGCAGTCCGTCCGTCTCTCTGTCCATCTATCTGTCCAATCACAAACTTCCTTTGGGTTTCCGGTTGTTTTGAATCTTCGCTTGATCTCTGTAACGGTGAAACCTGGAGCAGCACTAATACCAAAGAATACAGCGGCCACTTCCTGCCAGTAGGCCCCTACTTCCCCTCCCCTCGCCAGTCGGGCCAGACGTCAGACCACATTGTCCTGTGCCTTTGACGCAGCTCTTTTTATCTCGTAGAGTCCCGGCAACACAAATCTATATAAAAACCTAAGTTCAAATATCCTGAATTCTAAAAACCCTCATTTTTTTCAGCCCACAGTTTTGGGGTGACGACCGGAAAGGGGGGTACCTCACAACACCCTGCAGGTCAGCTCAGCCCAAACAGAGACAGCCTTCTGCTCTGGGGCGGGGTGAAAGCAGGGCAGGGCAGGGCATGGGGGGGGGGCGGGGGGATGAACTGAGCAAATCGCTCGACGTAGAATAGCTTCAAAAATTCTGCACGATCCCATTGTCCCCACCCAAGCCCTTTTGCACATCTGTTCCTGCACCCTCACACTCAGGATGGACCGAGGGCCAGGCTGGATACAGGGGGGCGGGGCAGGATTTTTTTTTTTGGGGGGTGTTCCTCAGACAGATGCAGCCGGTTAAAGGGACGTTAGCCGGCGTCATGGCAACAGTAGCGCTCCGGCCCCTATTGGCCCAGTAATCAGTTGGCGCAGCCTGGCTCAGTGGGGGCGACATAGCTCAGGAGGTAAGACCGATTGTCTGGCAGTCGGAGGGTTGCCGGTTCAAACCCCGTCCTGGGCGTGTTGAAGTGTCCTTGAGCAAGACACCTAACCCCTAATCCCTAACTGCTCTGGCGAATGAGAGGCATCAATTGTAAAGCGCTTTGGATAAAAGCGCTATATAAATGCAGTCCATTTACCAGTGTATCATCCCCCAACTCACAGAGCGGAGGATATTAATTCAGTCGGCTGTGCAGTGACAGCTCTGTGAAAGACAGGGGGCGCTAAAGAGAGGCCTAAACGCAGCCCTGGAGCCTCGGTCTGCGTGCGGTCTGAACACAGCGCCCCCCCCCCCCACGAGCACCGCGGCGCGTGCTGACTTTGGCTCCGCCCCCCCCAGGTGGTGATGGCGCCACACGAGCCGCCGGTGGTGTTCGTGGACAACTACATCAAGCTGCTGGCGGACGGGAACCCCGACACCTTCCAGAAGATTCTGGACATGAAGGTGAGCTCCTTGTGTGCGCCGCGCTCTGGAGTCACGGGGACCGCACCTCACTGTGAGCGTGCTGCTCTCACAGACTGGTGCCTGTCCTGCTCTCACAGACTGATGCCTGTCCCTCTGACTCCTGCCCTCACTGTCGTTCTCTCTCTCACCCCCTCCCCATACTCTCTCCCTCTGACTCCCTCCCTCACTGTCGTTCTCTCTCCCCCCCCCTCCCCATCCTCTCTCCCTCTGACTCCCTCCCTCACTGTCATTCTCTCTCTCCCCCTCTCTCTGTCCCTCTGACTCCCTCCCTCACTGTCATTCTCTCTCTCACCCCCTCCCCATACTCTCTCCCTCCCCCCTCTCACCCCCTCCCCATACTCTCTCCCTCTCGTTCTCCCTCTGCCTCTGACTCCCTCCCTCTCTCTCATTCTCTCTCCCCCCATCCTCTCTCCCTCTTCCCATCTCTCTCTCCCTCCCTCTCTCTCTCCCTCTCTCCCTTTCCCCATCCTCTCTCTCTGTCTCTTTCTCTTCTCCCTCTCGTTTCTCTCTCCGTCCCTGCCCTCTCTCTCTCCTTCCCTTCCTCCTCATTCCCACTCTCTCCCTCCCCCCCCTCTGTCTCCCTTCCCCCCCCTTTCCCCCTGTCCCTCCCCATCCTCTCCCTCTCTCTACCTTCCCCTCCTCCCTCCCCATCCCTCCCTCTCCTCCTCTCTCCCTCTTTCCCCCCTCCCCCCTCAGGGTCTGAAGCGCAGTGAGCAGGGCAGTATGCTGGAGCTCTTCAGGCAGCGGTTGCCCACCCCGCCATCAGGGGGCGATGGCATGCCCTCCCTGTCCTTCAGCGCCCCCACCCCGGAGCAGGAGTCGTCCCGCATCCGCAGGCTGGAGAAGCTCATCAAAAAGAGACTGTGAGCCCCCACTCCACCCCTGCCCCCGCCCCACCCACACTCCCCTCTCCACCCCGCCCCCTACCCACACTCCCCTCTCTCCACCCCGCCCCGACTGTGGATCCCTGTCCCGTGTCCCTCTAAAGAGACGCTGACCCATCTGGACGCAAACCACTTCCTCCTCCGTCTCCTTCTGTGGATTTAACCAATGGGGCTCCCCACAGGTACCCGAATCGGCCAATGGGAGAAGGCCTTTTCTCACAATAAGAGTATGAAAGTGATGAGCTGGTGAATATGAGACTGAAATTGTTGTTGGACGGTCAGAAAGCCCTACCAGCACGAGTGAGCCAGGCTCTCTACCGGAGGAATGCACACGCGCTCTCGCAGTCTGCTGCTGGAATGGGGACTGGCGAGGTGTGTGTGTGTGTGTGTGTGTGTGTGTGGGGCATTCCGTCCCTCTTGCGCTCCTGGTTTAGCTCTCCTGTGCTGGGCATCTGGTGTTTATCTGAGCAGCACAGGAACTTAAACCACGCGCAGGCCTGCCTGTGCCTCCCCAATCTGTGTGTGTGTGTGGGTGTGGGGGGGGGAAGCCTCATGGCCCTACAACTGACACGAAAGGGGGCGGGGTCAGCCAGTGACCGGCAGGAAACCCGTTCGCAGCCTCGCGGTGAAGAGGGAAGCGGCACATGAGCCCGTCTGAACCCTGTAGGTGCTGGAATGGCTGGCGCAAACCGCAAACGCAACCGAGGCGATGTGTGTGTGTGTGTGTCTGTGGGGGGGGGTTTGCATGCGCATGCATGCGTGTGTACGATCATCAGGAGGAGCCATTCTGTTGGAGGGTTTAAATGTTGGCTGAATCCTGCACTCCGTTGAACCCTGCTTATTAATATATTAATATTAATATATTTGTCCAGTGTGATTGCTGTACAAATTCCTGCCTTCTGTTTATAAAAATAGCTTTAATGATTTTCGAATTAGTACTATAATGGTTATTGGCGACACGACACTAATAAAATACCTTCACCACGAGAAATGTGTGTTCTTTTTTCTTCCATGAAGGGGCCGTTGTTTAATTAAACCCTTAGCTGGTACTCTTAGGAAGGGCGTTCATAAGATCTTGTGCAAGAACTTCCTTACAGCATAATGGATGCAGCGATGGTGTTTCAATTGGGAAGGGGGTCGGGGGTGTGTCCGTTTTAAAAGGGCGTGTCCTGCCCCTCGGCTGCGCGTAAAACAAAGCGCGTCTCCGAGAGAGCTTGAAAGTCCAAACCGGCAAGCGAGCACCGTCTGGGCCAGGAAGTCGCAGCTTCAAAGCAGAAAGGATTCGCGACCCTTGACCGTATTGTTTGGATGTCTTCGGGCCGAGAGAAAAGGACTTCTGGCTTTCTAATGGCATGGAGGAAATAACGGACCGATTTACACACGATTATACTTTTCCGTGTGTTGCTGACTTTGCTTTACAGCCAAACAGCACCCGCTGATGCCGGTTACGTTAACTCCGAGATAAACTGTAGTCTCTGTACGGTCGCCGAGGACTTTTCTAAGCATTTACAAAAAGTCGTCAAGTTAAATTAGCTCCTGGACAAGTCGTTTAGTGACGGAAGATTTAAAATTCAACCGAATAACCCCAAGCTGGTGTATTTCATCAATAACATTCCAGGAAAACTATGTCGGTCAGATTTAACTTGCCTAATGTGTCCGAAGATGACCTACACGTGAACTGTGCACCGGGGCGGCCGCTCGACAGTCCAGATTCCGGTCTGCCCCCCAGCCCGAGTCCGAGCGCCTGGCTGCTGCCGGGCGGACCTGAGAGAGCTGGGCTCCGACCGCTCGCTGAGGAGGACAGCCGGAGGGCTCCAGCGGTAGGCTGAGTTTCGTCATCTTTTGATTGCACGCAGTAATTTATAAAGCATAATTATAGGAACAGGTAAGAATCGCACAACAAAGTTGTAGAAACGTACTCTTTCCTATTTATGCAGAGCAAGCGTAAAACGCAAGACTTCTAGAAGTTAGGTAAAGGTAATCTCAGCCTGTAGAGGTAAATGCAGAAGTTAGTGGGTGAGAGAACTGCTGCAGTATACTTGTGTAAGTGACTCAGGAAACTGACCCTTATTGCCTCATTTCTTCCGACAATCAGCGAAACTCTTGCTGCCTGAAAACTCAGCAGACTGGCGCGGACCCTGTGTTTTCGCCGCAGTTTCGTCCTCTGTCCTATGGGGAAGGAATCGAGTTGGACCCTCTGCCACCGAAAGAAGTCCGGTGACTGTCTTCTTTTTCTTAATTTCTCTTAATAGTTCGTAGTTATGCGCTGTATGCTGTTAGCGTAACGGCACCATGGTGACGTAACTTGTACGCAACGATTCCAGTTTTGCGCTTGACAATAAAGTACACGTGGTTGCTTTGCACTTATTAGCATGTTTTGTAACTGACCAGTGGAACGTGTGTTTTTCGTGCTTGTCTGCCCATAGATACACATCATCCGTACGCTATGACTCCGATCGGCACTTCATCCATTACGTATCGCTAGAACCCCGTGGTTTTGGCCTGGACTCATGTAGCCAGACGATCGTAGCCTTGTCCCACAACACTTGGAAGCACTACCGGACCCAGCTGCACCTGGAGCCCCGGCAGCGGGTACAGCGGTACCAGAGCACCACCATCGTGTACCCGAAACACGCCAGCGCCGTCTATGTCACGCACCTGCACTACGACTGCCGCAGGAAAGCCAGGCGCTTCCTCTCCAGCGTGGAGATGGAGGCCGCGCAACGGGGGTAATGGCTTAAGTTCTGAGCACGTCACCATCTGCGCCGAGCGACACTACCGTTCACGCGCCTAATTAAACTGCGCGCACCACCTGCCTTAGTAACGACTGCTGAACTTGGCAGGTTTGTTCTGATTGACAAACGGGGTGATAGCGGCCCTCTTTGACGTCACAACGTGGCTTGGAATTACGGAAATTTTCTGCGTGCCGGAGTTTTGTAGGAACGGGGGAAAATGCGTCTTGTTGTCAGCTTGGGGTGGAAACTCTAATGAATGAAATGCAGTGTAATATGAGACAGGCAGTTTAGTGTTATTGTCCGAGCAGTGAGGCATGGTGTGTTTAGCAGATTTAGGGGAAGTGCAGCGGGGTCAGTTGGAAGCTGAAACGCTGTTTTCCATCTGGTTTCTGTTGTTCTTTGCGTTTCCTGTACTGGCCCTACACACACACACACACACACACACACACACACATGCACGTGAACGCACGGGGAACTCTGTGGGGTGTTTCTGCCCAGCCAATGTCCCTTTCGGTTTGGGTAATGTGTTCTGTTACCGGACGTAATTTGGTCTTCACAAAACGTTTTCATGTGGAACTTGTTGATGGAAACTCATATCGCATGGTATTGCACATAAATTGCTTTAACGTGTTATTTAGTAAGCACATCTGTAGGTTTTTTTTTTTCATGGGTTGTGTAAAGGGACATTTTTGCAACATGCTTCCTGTTTGTTTGAACTTATTTAGCGCACAATGAGTGAAGGTGCGGCTGAACGAAAAGCAGTGTAATGTGTGACAGGACTTCGGTGAGTGTGCGTAGCTACACTGCGCAGAACACCCAAGGCTCACTAGCATGTACATGTCAGCGCAGATTATCTGACTGTGTTCCAGGCCTCTCTTTCCCTGCTGGCTTCACAGGCTGCGTGTGACATTGCTGTGCACGAGCGAGAGGAGTGTGTAGACTGCCCCTAATCTAACAGAGGCGCTTTGCTGGATACTAAATTTTCCCCACCCTTACGATCCCCTCTAACCTTTAATCCAGATTAAATGGCTGCTGTAACAGTGATTGATTGAGTAGATTTCTCAATCTGTGTTCCCATCTCATCAGAACTGTTCACAGTTAAGCAAGGTTGTGTGTGTGTGTGTGTGTGTGTGTGTGTGTGCGCGCGCGCGAGTGAGTGTGTGTGTGTGTGTGTGGTGGGGGGGGGTGTTATTGAATTTTAATTTTATTTTCTCTATAAATTGTACTGCTTTTCTGTAATGTTTGGAAAGGTTTTGTCATAGCAGCTATGCAAATATAATCTCAACTGTTTTAATAAACTGTATAATGATTAATAATCGGATTCATTTTAAGTATTTTATGCAACCTGAAAGTCAACACCCTTAAATCCTTCTGGGTAAGAGCGTATGCCATTTAAGTGGCAAAAAATGTAACGTGAACGATCCGGCAATTGAATCCGTGGACAATTGACCACAGCGCCCTCTGCCGGGACTTTTCTGATGGACATGAAAACAGATCGAAAGTACGAAACTACATAGGCACATTCAGAGTGTTGCGCAAACTTTTGCTGACGCCTGTAGTATACATTTAAAACAAAACCTGTACGTATTAAAACCAACACTGATCCGGTGCCTCAAGTTACAAAACTGGAAAGGCTCCTTCGTCCGGCTGAGAAATACTCTTTGTTGATTTTTATTAAAAATATTCCAAGAAATGATTAACACTACGTCTGAATAATGTAAGGAGTCCACAACGGTCAATATTGATGTTATTTTAATTTTATGCACGTCAAATAGCCTACTGCAGCAAATGTAATGTAAATGCACTCAATGTTACGAATTAATATAATAATAGTTGCTGATTAACTAAATGTAGTACGCTCGTCGTCTCTCCTGTTACTCGTGATTTTAATTTCATAATGCTGTGCCATTTAAGTTTTTTTTAAAAAAAGAGCCTATAATACGTTCTTCGCCAACTTAACGATCTGGAACACTTGGCACCATTTTATTGTCGCGATCCTCAAATGATCCCTGGAGCTTTTGTAACAAAGTGGGCGTGGTATATCCAGGACAAGTTGGGGCAAAACACTGTGCCGGAAGAGACTCGTCTAATACACAGGACGATAAGAACATATGCAGTGCTCGGATGTACTGCTGAAGGGCGGAATAACATGCTCGTAAACCAACACGATAGTAAACTATAACTGACATAATTGTTAGCACAGGATTTAACAATGAATACATCGGCAACTGAACCACCGAACGGCTGGGACGATATTGGAGGCGCAGAATTGGTAAACATGCGATCGGAGCACCTCGGCTCAGGTAATTCAGTGGTTATTCATTTAAATATCGAGTATGTGTTTCGATGTCGCCTTATAAGCACCTTGCTGCGGTACGGAGCTGTGGTATGTCACAGCGCGTGGAAAAGTAAGTGATTTAATGAAAATGTAAAGATTACTTTAGCTGTTCAACAAATGTCTGTTTTGCTTGAATATCCCATGGGGTTTTTTATTTATTTAAATTTTTTTACGATAGTCGGTCAGATTTTTTTCTCTTTCATTTGGTGTCACCCTTGGTCCATGCTAATAAGATCGAAAGTGAAATTCAGGTATTCTGTGCTTATTCGGTGCATACGTAGGCATAATGTGTATGCGTGTGTGAATTTGTGTGCATGTGTGTCAGAGTGTGTGCAGGTGAGTGCACGCGTGTGAGCTGTATGAAGAGTTTTTATTATTCTTTTAAAAAATCTTTTATATTTTTATTACCTTGTTTTTTTATCTTGTATATTTGAGCTCCGCTCGGGCAGTGCGCCTGAATTTCGTTGTATGCACCAGTACAATGACAATAAAGAAATTCTGATTCTAATTCTAACATTGAATTTCAGCGAGCCCTCAGCGTCTTCCGGATTCTGGATCCAGCGTCACGGAGAAGCTCTCCACCTCCGGGAAACGGTAGCCTACATTTCCGTTGTTGATTTTATACTTTATGATTTTCAGGCAAAAAAAAAACCACGTGTAGGCTAGTTTTCATTTAAGCTGGTGCTGACTGCGATCTTGTCTGACTGTGTCGTCTGGGTGTAACAGTGCGCGTGTGAGGCTGGCTGCGGTGTGGGGGACGAAACAGAATCATGCCAGTTACCCTCAGAAGCGGAGTAAACCGGGTCTGGGCCATAACCCGATGGAGAGGTTCAGGCGCAATCACCTGGCTGTCACGCAAGTGTGCCGCCAGACCTGGTGCGAGCTGCAGGTGGCCTACGAGTATGAGATCCCCCACGTGCTGACGTCACCAGAGAAGCGAGCTAAGATGGAGGCTGGGGTCGATATTCACCTGAACAGAGGTAAACACAGGTGCCAGACTGGACACTACCTTCATACCCGGACCTGCATTACTCTGTCTAAAGATTGTTTACCATATGAAAAAACATTCATGTCGCATTAACTGCTCATTATATGCGTGAAGTAGCCAAGACATTGCTTTTGAAAGTCGTGAGACTGTCAAAAGGCTTGTGGTACCTCAGACCACTTACCTGGAAAAGGAATGTCTGGATGTAGCGTTTCGTCGAATTTCCTGAAATCCAAAGTTAGTTTCCCCTGTAATATCGATGTGAAGGTCATGAGCTCAGACTGAAGTCGCGGGAAGAACGCCACCCCCACGGCGGGAACGGGCCTATCGCCAGGCGCCGCGTCCCGCGCGCGGAGCCCAGCGGGGTCATGTGACGTGTTGTGGGTTCCGCAGAGCTGGAGCTGCAGGAGGTGGTGTCCGTTCCGGTGCGGTCCAGGGAGGACCAGCACGCCGTCTCCTTCCTCAACCTCCTGAGCATGATCCCCGACCTGCAGGCAGGTAAGGCTGGTCGCCTGGAGAACGCTAGCTAGCTAGCGCAAACCCGCGGGCTTTGTTTGCTTTGTTTTACTAGCAGTTAGCTAGCGCTCTTAGCCAGGGCTGCTCACAGTGCAAAAACAAGTGTAGTGACCAGCAGTGGAAGTGCAGTAATTTCAGGGAGAGGGAAAGTCCAGCGGAACAGGAGAAGAACTACTGCACTCCTGCTCTCTCAGGAGCGCATTTTTTAAGCGCATTTCGCCCTGGTAACAGACATCATCTTACTGATGATCATACTGAGTGACTCACATGCACACTGATGATCGTACTGACTCATTCAAGTTTCAAGTTTATTTGTCATATGTGCAATAACAACAGCAGAGCAGTGTTATGACAATGAAATGCGTTGGTCCCAGGCATCCCCAGGTAAATATAAGTAAAAATTAGTAAAAATATGTAAGAAATTAAGAATGAACTACAAACAGTAATATTACATATAACTATAAGTAATGAAAATATACAATAAAAACTGTAACACATAAAAGGTGGCCAGTGCAGTTCCTGTAATGTGACTTAGTGCCTGTGAAAAGAGAGAGAGGTAGACAGATGAAGTGCGTTGTCCCAGGCATCTGTGGTGCGGGAGAGGAAGCTGTCTAGCTGCCTGTTTGTTCTCGTCTCCGAGACAGCTACTTCCCCCCACACCGTAAGACTGCAAACCGCTGACACCCCCCCTCCCCTGGACTGTGGAGTATTTACTCTCTCCTCCCCCCCCCCCCCCCCCCCCCCCCCCCCCCCCCCCCCCCCCGGGCTCACATGCACCCTGGTGATCATGCAGAAAGTGACTCACACTGATCACACTGAGAGTGACTCACGTGCACGCTGATCACACAGAGAGTGACTCACGTGCACACTGATCACACTGAGAGTGACTTACGTGCACACTGATCACACTGAGAGTGACTTACGTGCACACTGATCACACTGAGAGCGACTCACGTGCACACTGATCACACTGAGAGTGACTCACGTGCACGCTGATCACACTGAGAGTGACTTACGTGCACACTGATCACACTGAGAGCGACTCACGTGCACACTGATCACACTGAGAGTGACTCACGTGCACGCTGATCACACTGAGAGCGACTCACATGCACACTGATCACACAGAGAGTGACTCACGTGCACACTGATCACACAGAGAGTGACTCACGTGCACACTGATCACACAGAGAGTGACTCACGTGCACGCTGATCACACAGAGAGTGACTCACGTGCACACTGATCACACTGAGAGTGACTTACGTGCACACTGATCACACTGAGAGCGACTCACGTGCACACTGATCACACTGAGAGTGACTCACGTGCACGCTGATCACACAGAGAGTGACTCACGTGCACACTGATCACACTGAGAGTGACTTACGTGCACACTGATCACACTGAGAGCGACTCACGTGCACACTGATCACACTGAGAGTGACTCACATGCACGCTGATCACACTGAGAGTGACTCACGTGCACACTGATCACACAGAGAGTGACTCACGTGCACACTGATCACACAGAGAGTGACTCACGTGCACACTGATCACACTGAGAGTGACTCACATGCACGCTGATCACACTGAGAGTGACTCACATGCACACTGATCACACAGAGAGTGACTCACGTGCACACTGATCACACTGAGAGTGACTTACGTGCACACTGATCACACTGAGAGTGACTCACATGCACGCTGATCACACTGAGAGCGACTCACATGCACACTGATCACACTGAGAGCGACTCACGTGCACACTGATCACACTGAGAGTGACTCACATGCACGCTGATCACACTGAGAGTGACTTAGGTGCACACTGATGATCACACAGAGAGTGACTCACGTGCACACTGATCACACTGAGAGCGACTCACGTGCACACTGATCACACAGAGAGTGACTCACGTGCACGCTGATCACACTGAGAGTGACTTGCGTGCACGCTGATGATCACACAGAGAGTGACTCACATGCACACTGATCACACAGAGAGTGACTCACGTGCACACTGATCACACTGAGAGTGACTCACATGCACGCTGATCACACAGAGAGTGACTCACGTGCACGCTGATCACACAGAGAGCGACTCACGTGCACACTGATCACACTGAGAGTGACTCACGTGCACACTGATCACACTGAGAGCGACTCACATGCACACTGATCACACAGAGAGTGACTCACGTGCACACTGATCACACTGAGAGTGACTCACATGCACGCTGATCACACAGAGAGTGACTCACGTGCACACTGATCACACAGAGAGTGACTCACGTGCACACTGATCACACAGAGAGTGACTCACGTGCACACTGATCACACTGAGAGTGACTCACATGCACACTGATCACACAGAGAGTGACTCACGTGCACACTGATCACACAGAGAGTGACTCACGTGCACACTGATCACACAGAGAGTGACTCACATGCACACTGATCACACAGAGAGTGACTCACGTGCACACTGATCACACAGAGAGTGACTCACATGCACACTGATCACACAGAGAGTGACTCACGTGCACACTGATCACACAGAGAGTGACTCACGTGCGCTCCCCTTCTGTTCCAGGGCTTCTGGTGCGAGAGCTGCCCGTTTTCGGCCTGCTGGAGGGCGTGTTCCTGACGGGCGTGGTCGACGAGCTGCGCTACGACGAGAAAGGGGAGCTGGTGCTCACAGACCTGAAAACGCGCGCCGCCAACTCCCTTCCTGACCCTGCACAGGCCAAAGGTTCCAGCTTACAGGTGCGTGCACGTTCTGCTTGTGCTCATACACGGTCAGCAACATTATCGCTAACAGACACGTCCATCACAGAGGTCACGCTGTGTGTGTGGGTCAGAGGTCACGCTGTGTGTGTGGGTCAGAGGTCACGCTGTGTGGGTGAGTCAGAGGTCACGCTGTGTGTGTGGTTCAGAGGTCATGCTGTGTGTGTGGGTCAGAGGTCACGCTGTGTGTGTGTGGGTCAGAGGTCACGCTGTGTATGTGGGTCAGAGGTCACGCTGTGTGTGTGGGTCAGAGGTCATGCTGTGTGTGGTTCAGAGGTCATGCCGTGTGTGTGGGTCAGAGGTCATGCTGTGTGTGTGGGTCAGAGGTCATGCTGTGTGTGTGTGGGTCAGAGGTCACGCTTTGTGAGAATTCTGTGGGGATGTACTGATGCAGGCTGGTGTGTGCCACAGGTGCGTCTGTACAAGCTCCTGTTTGATTCACTGGTCCGGGGGGACCTGAAGCGAGACCATGTGATCACTCACCTCAGACTGCTTCCGGAGAGGGCACTGGGGAAAGGGGTGCTGGAGCAGGCCGAGAGGCTGGATCTCCAGGTGTCCACGTTCGGGGACCTGCTGGACCTGCTCCTGCTGAACCTCAGCTACTGCGAGCTGCCCCCCGTCGACCGGCTGAGGCTGGAGTACTGCCACCAGGGGTCGGGCGCGGCCATCGGCACCCAGGACGTCCCATTCGCCGAGCCCCAGACGAGGGAGGAGCTTCGCCATTACCTGTCGTACTGGACCGGGCGTCGGGAGCCCAGGGGCGTGGACATCGAGGAGGCGTGGAAGTGCTGCGCCTGCCAGTACAAGCAGCACTGCGAGTGGAAGCTGGGGGAGGCGGAGTACCTGGAGGCCACGGCCCCCAAGAAGACTGCAACTGACCACACCCCCCAGCAAGACGCAGGCCACGCCCAGCCGGGTGCGCTGACCACACCCACCAAGGAGACGCAGGCCACGCCCAGCCGGGCGCGCTGACCACACCCACCAACGAGACGCAGGCCACGCCCAGCCGGAAGCACTGACCACACCCCCCAGCAAGCCACAGGACTCACACTCAACCACAACAAACACGTAGTGAGCACTACATAGTGAACACTAAACGCCGTGCTAAACACGCAGTGAGCACTACATAGTGAGCACTAAACACCGTGCTAAACACACTGTGAGTACTATGTAGTGCTAAACACACTGTGAGTACTATGTAGTGCTAAACACACTGTGAGTACTATGTAGTGCTAAACACACTGTGAGTACTATGTAGTGCTAAACATGCAGTGAGCACTATGTAGTGCTAAACACGTAGTGAGCACTATGTAGTGCTAAACACGCAGTGAGCACTATGTAGTGCTAAACACACAGTGAGCACTATGTAGTGCTAAACATGCAGTGAGCACTATGTAGTGCTAAACACGCAGTGAGCACTATGTAGTGCTAAACACATAGTGAGCACTATGTAGTGCTAACATGTGAGCTCTATGTAGTGCTAAACAGCATACTGTGGAGTACTATGTAGTGCTAAACCATGGCAAGTGGAGAAACTATGTAGTGCTAAACACATAGTGAGCACTATGTATGTAGCTAAACATGCATGGTATGAGTGTATCGTGGCATTGTAGTGCTAAACATGCAGTGAGCACTATGTAGTGCTAAACACATAGTGAGCACTATGTAGTGCTAAACACGCAGTGAGCACTATGTAGTGCTAAACACGCAGTGAGCACTATGTAGTGCTAAACACGCAGTGAGCACTATGTACAGCCACTTGTTGTGGTTTGAATGCCTTTGTGTAACTCATTTCCTGTTATTCAGTTTGGAAGGGTAAACCGCTATGACAAAAACGGTAAAAACCTGCACTGTAGAGCACTTTAACTCTATTGGGCCTGTTTGGCAATTTACACTTTTAATCAGGGAAACAAGCGGAGGTCGCTACTCTTAGCCAAACGCCAACTTCCTTTAGCTTAACAAAGCGCACAATTTCCTGTCAGTTAATTTATTGACATGGTTTTGTTAAATCTGTGTGTTTGACCACTGAACTTAAATACTGTAAATACTGTGTGTTCGTATAATTGTGTAGATGTGTATTGTAGTACTGGTGTCACTATGAACTATGTGTGAGAGGAGAAAGAGAAAGAGACAGAGAGAGAGAGCGAGAGAGAGAGAGAGCTGATTGGATGAAGCACAGATCATTGCTGAATATAAAAGTCGAGGACTACAGTAGTCACAATATTTTTTATAATCTATTAATCCACATTTTATATTTTTTATAATCCATTTGAAGTTTCGGTATTTGTGTTGTGGTGTGCAATGTTTACTGGATATGGAGGTCATGCCTGCCTATTAGAAGACAATGCTGTATGTTGCCTATAGAGGAATTATACAATGCTGTGTGTTGCTTAGACAATTTTTACATGCGTATGTGCCTATAAGGGTATGAGCAATGCTTATGTTGCCTATAGAGACAGAACAATGCTGTATGTGCCATTAAGAAGGCTTATACAATGCGTTGTTAGTATAGATCCAGCTTTAAATGGATGCTATAGTAAATGCTGTGTTTAAAATTTGTGTGAGGTCAGCTCCTGGGAAAGATGCTGGGCTTATAAATGCCTGTGTATATGGGTAACAATCGTCCTTTAGCTAATTTAGGAAATTGGCTAAAGGGTATCATTGAAATTACTCAACTTTGTCTGCCCAGCGCAGCAGTGTAGTATAAAGTATGCTCGTTGTAACCAAATAGAACTTGTACATTCACGTGCATTAATCATGAAATGTGTGTCCACTGATTGAAATTTTGTGGGTTCATTTAGAATTGATTGGATGGTATCATGCTGCGAGACAAGAAGTACACCTGTCCCAGATAAGTGGTATCTGGGGTCAGTACATTGGCTCACCTACCCCTTTCAGGGAACAGTCTGTGTAATATTTTCAGTTAGATAGGAAGTGGCGAAGCAAAACTAAAATTACACCCTCGAGGAAAGTGTGCCAGGGTGTTTAAATCTCTGCATTTTTAAACGTGTGATAAATGGTTAAATATTTGCTTATTGTTTAAGCGCATAAATGCGTTATTTTAATGATTAACACCTCCTGAGACTTGTGTGATGTTTAATGACCAGGAGAGCACTGATAATTGTTAATTGATAATGATGATCATTGACATGAACCAACAAAAAAAATAAATAAATAACTTGTCTAAACTTTTTGTCACATTTTGTCCACCAGGTGGGGCTGTAGCAGCAAACATTGTTTTTTTTCATGCTTGGCTCAGAAGAACAACCATGTTTTTTGTTGTTTTTTTTGTTGGTTTTTTTACTACACACGTGGCCAGCCACACTGGCGTAATATCTGCCGCACAGTTTAATTTTACAGGCAGGTGAAATATGAGAGCAGCTTCACACACACAACGAAAGATCCAGAGGACCTGCTAAAACAAACCCAGGCCATCTCTGAATGTGAGATGCCTCCTTGCACTGAAACGCCACTTCTGTTCTTCGCTCTGTTCCTCTCCCAGTCGACGGAATCGCAGAGGGGTGTAACGGCTCTTGGAATGTATAACTTTCCCTTGGCTCGCTTGGCTGGGTGCTCTGCTACGATCAAAGTAAATGCAAAAAAACCACGAAGAACACAATGTAGTGACGCTCAAAACATAAAGAAGCACGACTTGGTCTCCGTTTATCACTTGTTTGTTTAGGTTACAATGGTCTCGTAACCCAGAAAAGAATTGGACAATAAAAAACAATGTCGGCATATCGCATATCTCCGAAGCATAGGCTGCATAATACCAGTAAATCAATCATATATGTATTATTATTATTTATCGACAGCCAATATTCTCATAAAATGACCTTGTGCAAGGTTTTTCCTGGCTCAAAATTAGGCGGAGGTGGTACTTTAAACAGGATCACGTGATCAAATTTACAACGTCTCATTAGTAATGTGAGCGATACTTTTTAATGGTCAGTCATGATCAGACGATGGCTGCACTGTACGGTCTTTTCTCCTGCTCTTCCTCACAAACTCTTTTTCTAAAAAATCGGTTATTTGGGCCATATCTACAAAGCTGAAAAAATTAAACTGGTGGGATGCATTTTAATAAACTTAAAAAAAAAGAGTTGGACATGCTTGGGTGTGAAAGAGAACACAGTTTACTCATCTGAATGCAGCAAACACTAAATTCGATCGAGGCGGCTGCCTCAGAATACTGAAAGCAGGAAAACCCTGTTGTGGTTGCATTGTGTTTGTAAATCCATAGTGTTTCCCTTTGTGATAGTAATTTGGGAAGATTGCCTCCCCAAGGGACAGTAAGCTGTTCCAAGGGGACTGTATTTTGCCTCAAGGTAATGTGTTTAGCCATAGAATACACTATATTTTAAGCTCAATAATTCGAATCTTGAGGCACCTTTTGGTTTGGCCTACATAGACAGTGTTGGTGGATGTACAGTTGATGTTGAAGAATTTTTGACCAGGAAGTGGATGTGAGAAGAATTAGCAGTTGGCGGTATTGTTAATTTGGGCACTGGCTACTTCGATTCTTACCATGTAATAAAAGGCAAGGTGATTGGTCCACATTGGAAGATGAGTTGTAATGAAAGGAAAGTTGATTGGTCCACATAGGTTGATGTCAGAGCTCTCCTGTACGCAAAGAGAAGAGGGTTTGAAAACACATCATTGGGCATGTGGTCCCCAAAATTTGTTTTGTTTGACTGGCACAATAGGTGTAGTCTGCAACAAACAAACAATTTTGGTCACAACACCATTTTTGAGGCTGCTTGCTCTTGTGAACGTTCTTATTTTAAGATTTATCATTATAATTAATGTAATTCCACTGTTTGTGTTGTGTCAGATGGGATTAGAAAATGTGTTTTGTTTTTTGGTTGTGTTTTGTATGTGTGTATGCACATAACAACCTCCATTATAAAATGACCATTGTAAAAAGAGGCTGGGACCATTGTCATTGGTGCTTTGAGGAAGGCTTTTTTGTTGAAACACATTAGCCTGAATGTAGCCTAAATGAACACACACACAAATGCTAAACTGAGTCCAAGTCCCGCTTATTTTTTAAAATTTTTTAATTTTTTGAGTGCTGCTGCCCCATGTCCTTCATGTTTATTTATTTTTTTGTCGTCGCGTGTAAAACCTCTGGCGGATATTGTTGAATACTGGATGGGAGTGTGAGGCTGTTTACAAGGTGCTGTAACCTAATACAGGTGGCAATATGTTCTGGCCTTCAGTGAGAGCACTGTGTGACTCAGGTTAGCCAGTTGGATTTGAAACTCCCCAACTACCTACAACACACTAACTAACCTAACTAACAACCCCAACCCTAACCCTAACCCTACCCTCCACCCAACCAACTAACCTAACCCCCAACGCCCCCGGTTCAGCCACCAAAATAATCATTGTCCCTCCAATTAGGTGGAAAACATGTAGACGCTAACGCTAACATCCCTGGGACAAAGGGATGGTTTACTCCAATCGGAAAACACACGGTTGCTAACACCCCTGTACTGCACTCGCAGGGGAAGGAGTAGAGAGCACGAGCTAAAGCTCTTCCAGCCTGTGGCAGGGGGAGAATCTCTGCTTTACTGAACTAAAACCCTGAAAATGCTGCATTCTCACAAGCAGTCCCCCGCTTCGTAATGCAGTCACTGTGTCACTGCTCTTGGCTCAGTCCCCGGGGGCTTTGTTTATGTGTCATAATTTTATTAATGTGGTCCTCAGGTCCGTGGTCAAGTGTCTTGTCTGTACAATATATTATTATTACTTCACAATATTAAAAGTGTTATTTAGGCATATTGCCTGGGGGTGTAAATGTTGCTGAAGCCTATCTCTGTGATATGCACCTCTCTGCTCAAACAGGACAGAGGGACAGCAGGTTTATGCAGAGTCAGGCCGTGTTCCGGCTGATTGGCTCTTATCAGTGGGCCTATTGCAGCGGGCTGTGGAGTGCAGTGTGTTTGCTTTCCTACGTAGTAAAGGCCTGGGTTAGAGATAATGTGTTACGGCCGGTAATGATGCTCTCTCAGCCTCTTAAGAGCTCTCAGCTCAGAGAAACAGTGCTGTCTCAGCAGCACACACACACACACACTTTCAGACACACGCACACACACACACACACTCTCAGACACACACACTCACACTCAGACACACACTCTCACACACTCTCAGACACACACACATACACACACACACCACACACACACACACACACTCACACATCTCAGACACACACACAACACACACACACACACTCTCAACACACCCACACACACACAACACCACATACACACACACACACACTCCAGACACACCACACACACACACAGACACATGCAACACACACAACCAACACACACACACACACCAGCACACACACATTTTGGCAGTAAAGGACTTGGTCAGTAAAGACTTCAGTAAACAGCAGTTCAGTACACACACTGTATCCCCACTGTAAACACGCACTGGTGCAGCATCTAGTGGCAGCTCAGCGCACGCTCTCGTGGCACCAGCCATTAGCATCCCTGTGAAACCCCAGTGCAGCTGATCATTGGGCTAGCAGAGAGAGAGAGAGCGAAGCTGCTCTCAGCCCTGAGGCCAAGCTGCTTTCTGCCCTGAGGCCAAGCTGATCTCGGCCCTGAGGCCAAGCTGCTCTCGGTCCTGAGGCCAAGCCGCTTTAGGCCCTGAGGCCAAGCTGCTCTCAGCCCTGAGCCAAGCTGCTTTCTGCCTGAGGCCAAGCTGCTCTCGGTCCTGGGGCAAGGCTGTCCTGAGGCAGCGCTTTAGGCTGAGGCCAACTGCTCGTCCTGAGCCAACGCCTCGTCTGAGCAACCCCTTTAGCCCTGGCAAGCGTTTGGCCTGAGCAATGCTCGCTGAGGCCGCTGCTCTCGGTCCTGAGGCCAAGCCGCTTTAGGCCCTGAGGCCAAGCTGCTCTGGTCTAGGCCAAGCGTTTGGGCCTGAGGCCAAGCTGCTTTTTAGGCCCTGAGGCCAAGCCGCTTTCTGCCCTGAGGCCAAGCTGCTCTCGGTCCTGAGGCCAAGCTGCTTTCTGCCCTGAGGCCAAGCTGCTCTCGGTCCTGAGGCCAAGCTGCTCTCGGTCCTGAGGCCAAGCCGCTTTCTGCCCTGAGGCCAAGCCGCTTTAGGTCCTGAGGCCAAGCTGCTCTCGGCCCTGGGGCCAAGCTGCTTTAGGCCCTCTCGTCTCTGGAGGCGGTGCTCGGCGAGCGCTGAGTGCTTTCGGCGCATTAACCCGCGGGGCTCTGAGGGGGCGGGCCGCGCCTTCCTCTCCGCCCTATTAGAGCCGCGAACCCCCCGCCATCCCGCCGCTGCCGTAATCGCCCGCGGCGCGCCGTCCCCCGGCCGCGAGGGGCTTTTAAAAAGCGCACCGAGAACCAAACGAGCCGGAACGTTTATCGCCTGGACGGCGACGTCAGGCAAGCTAATGCATCGCTGATTAAACACAATGTTCCTTCTTAGCGTCGTAATTACAGCGCGAAGCCGAGAACACTCAATCTATCAGACCGTCCTCTTCCTTTCCCTGCTTCCGGTCGTTCCTTTCATTGTGTGTGTGCGTGTGTGTGTTTGTGTGTGTGTGTGTGTGTGTGTGTGTGTGTGTGTGTGTGTGTGTGTGTGTGTGTGTGTGCGTGGATGTGTTTTTCTGTGAATGGCTTTGACTGTAATCCAAACAAAAGGATATTTTCGAATACCACTGTGCATTTCCTGTCAGTGTTTTGGTCTTGAGAATGGCCCCAGACTAAGGGTGTAATTACACACAGGCTGTATATCTATGCACGATACAGACAGATTGTCGTGAAACAGACTAACAAAACATGCCTCTGATTCCATCCCGGGTGTCTGTGAGGGGTTCAATACAAATATATCTAAGACAGAATCATACAGGCCATATGGATAATCGTGGGTTATTTCTATTCTATATGTTGTATTTCATAAATTCACTTGCATTGTCCACGGTACAAAGACACTGTGAGGAGTCCGAAGAACCAGGCCTGGCATTGAGTTTTATCCAAGCTCCTGGATTATACATTTTGTTTTGCATTTGTTTTGCAAGCGTTTTGTATTTTTTTTGTTTGTTTGTCTGCTCGGTGCATTGTGCGTATAGATTGGCGGGCTGCCCTGTGCGTATTCCTGCCTCTCGCCCAATGCACGCTGGGGTAGGCTCCAGGACCCCCCCGAAACCCTGCTCAGGTATAGATAATGGATGGATGGATGGATGGATGCACTGCGTGTGTAACTTTGGGTTGCCTAGAGTACTGCATCGCTACGCGGTGATAACGAAATGCACCGTTTCGAGTAACACACCGCTGAGCTGTGCCGGCGTTTCTACGGCGACGGTAGACCGACGAGACCCCGCCCACAGCAGGTCTGTACGTCCCTGACCTCCCGTCACCAGGACCGCGTTCCCACCGCAGCGGGAGACGGACTTATTCGCTCTTACGCGCGAGCCCTCTGTGAACATTCGCCTCCGCCCGCAAACCGCCTCCACGCGTCAGGCATCGAACGCCGCCGCGTTCAGCGCCGTGTCGGGCGGCGGCTGCACACGAGACGGATCGAGCGCCGTCCGCCCGGTAAAGCCCTCGGTTCGGAAAACGAACGAAGCGGCGAGGGCAATAGCAGGCAGCCCGCGGTACGAGGCTAACAAATTGGCCGAACTGCGCGCGAACTTGATTAAGCAACGATTAAGCACCCCGGGGCGGAGCGACAGCCGAACTTACCTGCAGCGCGTACGCGGACAGCGTGAATCGCTTTGCAAAACTGAAAATCCTGGGTTTTTCCCAAAATGTCCTTCCGTGTTCACATCTGCCTGCTTCATACGGAGCTGTGGTGTGATTGGACGCCTCTACGAAAGGTCAGCTTCAAACGAGCTCCCGGTTCACCCGATTTGACTTGGCACTAATTTCAAGCTGTGCGCTATGCCAGGCTCTGCGCTGCTGCCAAGTCTGGCGTTACTGGTTAGGCGCCACGGCGGGCGTTTTGATACTTGTCATGTGAAAGCAGCTTTAAGCTCCCCTCTCTCTCTCTGCTCCTGTCCTCCCTCCTCTACTCTCTCCTCTCTGTTTTCATGTCTTCCTACAGTTAGTTAGCATGAGTGAATGTGCGAGTTAGTGCCTGTATGAGTGAGTGAGTGAGTGAGTGAGTGAATGCATGAGTTAGTGAGTGTATGAATGAGTGAGTGAATGTGTGAGTGTATGAGTGAGTGAATGGAAGTGAGTGTATAAGTGAGTGAGTGAATGTGTGAGTTAGTGAGTGAATGAGAGTGAGTGTATGAGTGAGTGAATACATGAGTTAGTTGAGTGTATGAGTGAGTGAGTGAATGCGTGAGTTAGTGAGTGAATGAATGCGTGAGTTAGTGAGTGAATGAGAGTGAGTGAGTGAATGCGTGAGTTAGTGAGTGAATGAGAGTGAGTGAGTGAATGCGTGAGTTAGTGAGTGAATGAATGCGTGAGTTAGTGAGTGAATGAGAGTGAGTGCATGAATGAGTGAGTGGTTCTTCCGTCCCTGCGATACAAAGGTGGTATTGTTTCGAGAGCAGAGGCCAGTCCAGCGAATGACTAAAGAGTCATGAGTCTTATTTACCTGAGAATCACATCCAGTACAGCCCCAGTAATGTGATACAGTCAGTTCCACACTAACAATTGAATCCACTGTGTGTGTTCATCCAACATCCTGTGCCCTCATAAAATCACCTGCACCATCCTCCAGCACATGCACCCCCTCCTTCAGTTCATACTCCATCCTACTACGCCACCTACACCACCCTACAACCCCACCTAAACCACCCTACAGCCCCGCCTTCTCCATCCAACAGCCCCACCTTCTCCACCCTACTGCCCCCTTTTCTCCATTCTACAACCCCACCTACACCACCCTACAACCACACCTACAGCATCCTGCAGCCCCCCCTTCTCTATCCTACAGCCCCATCTCCTCCATGGCCTCAGGCTGCTGTGCTTTTTAAGGGACAGCATTGCTGGAAATGCAAGTGGAGGTTGTTGTTTTACGCAAACAGCGCAGCTGGATTTTCCACTGATTCACTCCCTCAGAATGTGGGGAGGACCAGGGGGGGGGGCTGGGAGAGAGTGTCTGCAGGACAAGGCTGTCATCACTGTTCAGCATCCATCACCAGCCCGGGAAGTGTATGTGTGTGTGTGTGTGTGTGTTTATGTGAAGTGTGTGTGTGGGTCTGTGTGTGTGTGTGTGTGAGGTGTGTGTGTGTGTGTGTGTGTGTTTGTGTGAGGGGTGTGTGTGGGTCTGAGTGTGTGTGTGTGGGTCTGTGTGTGTGTGTGTGTGTGTACATGTGTGTGTGTGTGTGTGTGTGTGTGTGTGTGTTTATGTGAAGTGTGTGTGTGGGTCTGTGTGTGTGTGTGTACATGTGTGTGTGAGATGTGTGTGTGTGTTTGTGTGAGGTGTGTGTGTGGGTCTGTGTGTGTGTGTGTGGCATGGTATAGTGATCCAGGTTATTGTCTGTGTGTGGGTGGAGTGGAAAGAGAATTTGTCTTCACAATGTTGAGCAGCTGGACAAAAACATTTCAGCCGAGCTCCTGGAGTCTGGTGCCTGCTTACTCTGCGCTAGGCGACAGGGGAGGGGAATGTGTGTGTGTGTGTGTGTGTGTGTAGGTGGGGGCATGGCATTCCTCTGTACAGGATTAATAAACCTGCCAGCAGGGATTTGACAGGTTTAATTACACTAAATACTTCAACACTTTGGTTATTACAGTGAAAAACAAAAGCAGTGGGAACAACTCTGTATACGTGCATACGTGCACACTCCTCTACATAATCTCATACGTGCACACTCCTCTACATATAACCTCACATACGTGCACACTCCTCCACATATAACCTCACATACGTGCACACTCCTCTACATAATCTCATACGTGCACACTCCTCTACATATAACCTCACATACGTGCACACGCCTCTACATACAACCTTGCATATGTGCACACTCCTTCACATAAAACCTCACATACGTGCACACGCCTCTACATAAAACCTTGCATATGTGCACACTCCTTTACATATAACCTCACATACGTGCACACTCCTCCACATATAACCTCACATACGTGCACACTCCTTTACATAAAACCTTGCATATGTGCACACTCCTTTACATAAAACCTCACATACGTGCACACTCCTCTACATATAATCTCACATACGTGCACACTCCTCTATATATAATCTCACATACGTGCACACTCCTCTATATATAATCTCACATACATGCACAGTCCTCTACATATAATCTCACATTCGTGCACACTCCTCTACATATAATATCACATACATGCACACTCCTCTAGATATAATCTCACATACATGCACACTCCTCTACATAAAACCTCACATACATGCACAGTCCTCTACATATAAGCGCACATACGTGCACACTCTTCTACATATAATCTTGCATACGTGCACACTCCTCTATATATACCCTCATATACATGCAAACTCCTTCATACAATGTCTAAAATTCCTTTTGTTGTTTGCACAGCCTACAGAAAGGACTGTGGTGAACCCTTACACCATGTTGCTATCTGCTTAGGCTTACACAGCTAATCATCCTGAATATGATGATAACTCACATTCAAATAATTTTCACACTTTTGAGACTTACCAGTATGTCTTTCAGATATTATATCAGTTGCCAAATTCAGGAAATTCTAAAATATCTCCCCCAAATTCTGCCAATTCACCAGACGTTTTACAACTTAAGTTTGCACGATACATAACACAGTCACAGAAACACGAGTGACTCCCAGTGCAGCGAAATATTTAATGCCGTTGCGCATGCTTCTTGTGTTTCCCTGTACATATCGATAAACCTTCACACGGGGCTGGGAAGAGACTGGTTTATGGTCGCCGTGTGTATGCGGGCCTCTGAGCCGCACATTCGATAATAATTAATTTATTCGTTTTTAATTACTGATACAGGTTGCTGTTTTTCCCCTGTGCCATACATGGCTGTGTGTTATCACCGCTCCCGCTTTAATGCTGTTTTTATTGCCTGGAGTAATGTACTAGCACACCTATATTTAGACTGGGTCCATTATATCAGTACTTCAGAGGCAGCCAATAGCAAGGCCAGTAATTAGCCCGGGGATTGCTGCTTTGCCATAAGGGTTGAAAGGATCAAAAAGACTCTATAAAACAGCACCATTCCTCTAAAGAATGGAGTCTTATTAGTCCTTCTGTTCTAAATATACAACAAATATGAGTACATAGACACACACACACAAACACACTCATGCACACACACACACACACACACACAAACACACTCATGCACACACACACACTCACACACATATACTATATTGTTATATATATATATATATGTTATTGTGTTTGTAGAAGAATGTTGCTTATGATGTAAAAGGAAACCAATTTCATCGTTAACACCCAGAAATATTAAAGAAATTAATTTTTAAACAGGGAAAAGCATGACCTACTTACTATATTTTTATATATAGGCTATATTTATTAATGCTCTTTATTTCAATCATCACAATATGTAGATATATATATATATATATATATATATATATATAGTGATGATTGTAATATATGACAATAATAGTAAAAAAAAACAACACGGTCATATAAGAGATACAACAGTAAAAAAGAAAAAAATATATATGCAGACGGGTATTATTGCGATTGAACTAAATCAATTGTACATCAAATGGCAGATGGTTTCTTCTTCACTTTATACAAAAATACATGTTGGGACAATGGGTCTCATTTATGGAACATGTTTATGATCACATTTGATCGTAAACTGTGCGTAAGAACATTTTCAGGAACAATTTCGGCATTCATCACCATTCACCGTCATCTGTGTTTGCTCATGGCTGTTTCCTTATGCTAATCACATGAACAGGACTGCACATAATATTTACAAACAGCCAGCATCCATCATCTCATACAGCTGGGATACGCACAAAACAACGGTCTGCACACGTGTCGTGAATCTGATATTTTTTTTGTAGGAACATTTTTAGGAACAAATGTAAGAATAATGTTTTGTGAATGAAAAATATCTTTATATCGTTTCCATACCTGGTTTACGGGGTAAATGAAATGTAATATCTTAAATGAAATGTTGCTCACCTTATTTGTGATACAGCATTTATTCATGAAAGTCCAAGAACTAAGATGAGCTCCAAATAACTCCTGCAAATGATGTTGCTACCTTATTACAGATTTGCTGAAGGTGATCTTTAGAACAGCTTTTGTCTTTACTGCTTACGCCATCTGAAATAATGTCAGACTGTACATTCAGATCTGCTGTATTACTTCCTTTCAACAACCTGTTAACCTGACAGTATTCAATCAAAGACAACAGCAAATTATTTCAAAGATATTGGAATTCCATACTGATATAGAAATTCTGTGTAAGATGTTTATTTTCATTTAGCTACATCAATTAGGTGCCATTTTCAGCCCATCTATTGAAGTATATACAGTCCCCTCCAAAAGCATTGGAACAGCAAGGTCAATTCCTTTGTTTTTGCTATACACTGAAGACAATTGAGTTTGAGGTCAAAAGATGTACATGAGATGACAGATCCGAATTTCAGCTTTTATTTCCTAGTATTTTTATCTAGATTTGTTAAACAACTTCGAACATATCACCTTTTGTATCAGACAACCCAATTTTTAGGTGAGCAAAAGTATTGGAACATGTGACTGACAGGTGTTTCTTGTTGCTCAGATGTGTCCTGTTAGATTGATTGGTTAAACAATAAATAGTTCTGAATGTCTACTCTTGGTTTTAGCCTTGGGTTTTGCCTGTGAAAACTGCATTTGTGTTATAAAAGATAAACTAACATGAAGACCAGAGAGCTGTCTCTGGGAGAAAAGCAAGCTTAGAAAAGAGGGGAAATCAATCAGAGCCATTGCACAAGCATTGGGGATAGCTTGTACGACAACTTGGAATGTCCTGAAAAAGAAAGAAACCGCTGGCGTATCAAAACAGGTCAACCAAGGAAAACAACAGCAGTTGATGACAGAAACATTGTGAAAGCTGTGAAGAAAAACCTTAAAACATCAGTCAGTGACATCACAAACAATCTCCACAGGACAGGGGTGAAGGTATCTCAATCAACTGTTCGAAGAAGACTTAGAGAGCAGCAATATAGAGGCTATACCACAAGATGCAAACCACTCATCAGTAGTAAGAATCGGAAGACGAGATTACAATTTGCAAAGAAGTACAGAGATGAGCCACAAAAGTTCTGGAACAAAGTTTTATGGACTGATGAGACCAAGATTAACCTCTACCAAAGTGATGGAAAGGCCAAAGTGTGGAGAAAGAAGGGATCTGCTCATGATCCAAAACATACGAGCTCATCTGTGAAGCAGGGTGGAGGAAGTGTCATGGCTTGGGCTTGCATGGCTGCTTCTGGAATGGGCTCACTAATCTTTATTGATGATGTAACTCATGATGGTAGCAGCAGGATGAATTCAGAAGTCTACAAAAACATTCTGTCTGCCAACTTACGGAGAAATGTGTCCAAACTAATTGGGAGGAACTTCATCATGCAGCAAGATAATGACCCAAAACACACTGCCAACACAACAAAGGATTTCATTAGGGAGAAAAAGTGGAAGGTTTTAGACTGGCCAAGTCAATCACCAGACCTTAACCCAGTTGAGCATGCATTTCACCTCCTGAAGAGGAGATTGAAGGGAAAACCCCCCCGAAACAAACAACAACTGAAAGAGGCTGCAGTAAAAGCCTGGAAAAGCATCACAAAAGACGAATGAAACAGTTTGGTGATGTCAGTGGGTCACAGGCTTGATGCAGTTATTGCAAGCAAGAGATATGCTACCAAATATTAAGTGTTATTTGCTTTCATTTACTTAAATACTCTCGGTTCCAATACTTTTGCTCACCTAAAAATTGGGTGGTCTGATACCAAAGGTGCTATGTTCTAAGTAGTTTAACACATCTAGGTGTAAATACCAGGAAATAAAAGCTGAAATTCTGAACTCTTGTCTCATGTTCATCTTCTTATCTCAACCCCAAATGTATTCAGTGTATTGCAAAAACAAAGGAATTGATCTTGCTGTTCCAATACTTTTGGAGGGGACTGTAGTTTTACTCTTCATATTTGATATGAATATTATTCCAAATTGGACATTTTTGTGAGAGTAGTTAGTTTTATACACAATTAGCGCCGACGTACATAATTCATTGTCTGCAGGTGGCTTGCAGGGTGAGGGGCGTGCACATTGTTACCCTCTTCGTGGTTTGACATTAAAGTCAAAGCGGAACTGCATTCACTTTTATTCGACGTCTGCTTCAAGTTAGCGGAAGAACCGGATAGACTTCACGAGGTCCTGCTGCAAAAGCTGGACAGATGTTTTTGCGCCATGGTTTGCACTGAAGGTGCTGTCTCGTCTGAGTGCTCCGAAGTGCGGCGCGTGCGACTGAATAGAGCCAGAGATGCAGGGGAGGCACAGTTCATTGACTCGACGCCCATTTTTATATCGTAAAGTCTTCGATAAACAGAGACAGAGCGAGCGGTCTTCGGGTCGAGCTAACGCAGCGCATCTACACCGGCGCTGTGATCGATAGTAGGTGCCAGCTTGTGTTTTCACTCCTGTGCATTAGCCTATCTGTATGATTGCGCGCGCTCACGAAAACATGTTTTACAAAGGGAATCTGAGTATCGATCCAAAGGGCTACGTGTGCCGCGCTACCTTTGACCAGCCCTAGACTCCCGATTGAGTGAGATACACGCCTGGTGGTGTCAGAAGCCCGTTTCTTCTTTCGGGTACTGGTCTGCAGACTTCGGCTTCTCCTAACGAAGTGAATCAGGTGGGTTTGCAACCAGTGAAAACCTCTGACTGGTAGCCCTTGAGCATATTTTAGATCAGAACAAACTTTAAATGTATTCGTAACTTTGGACCCGTTGTGACAGAAAGCGGGATTATACAACAATATTTAGCAAATTAAGGCACCTGAACTGTTTTATGATTCACGGTCGTATGCTCTGTAAAGGAAATGGGGAAGTATTTCAATGTCTTTTTCAGATTTGTATTCCATTTTCGGTCGGATTTATATTTAAAAAGCTCGTTCTGTAGGTTTTGCGCGCAACTCCCGGCAGCGCGATGGTACAATGGCTCGCGGTTGTTTGTATGGTCATACTGGCAACCTGCCTGTGGACAATTTTGCGCTACCTCAGAGCGGGAAGTCCGTCTACTGCGTGGCTCCCCGGGATGGGAAGGGACATTTCTCGGTGCCGAGCGACGGACTGCTGGTCAAACCCTTGCCTCTCTGATCACAACTCTGACGATGCCCCGGCGGAGGGAGCAGACGCTGTCACGTTGATTTGCAAGCCCTCTGCTCTGGCCAGTCACCTCGTCAAGAACTGTCCGACTTTCTCTACTTTTGATTTCGGTTCGAGATGGAGCTGGCGCGCGAGCCCCTTCCTGCAGACGGTTTTCGGCACCTGCTGGCCCTCCGACGGTGGCGTGCGCTTCGTGCGCGACCACCTGCAGATGAGCGACGACGGTCTGGTGGCGCTGGACTGGGCTGTAGCGGGAACGGCTGCTATGGGGCACAAACGGAGGAGGACGACGAGTAATTCCACGAATCCCGTTCTCCTTATCATTCCGAACTCATTTGGGAAAATCACCAGGAATGTCTTGAAGGTAATGTTAATGTCCACCGGGCCCTGTGTGTTATTGAAGTCTGTGTGTATGTCCGCTCGTGTGCCATGTCCCGTGGGAGGAAATGCTTCACGGTGTTGCTTTGTTTATAATATTTTAGTGGTTGCATTTTAACTATTTAAAGTGATCGAGTTTAACTGCGATAAATCACCAGCATGTAATGGAAAACTTTTTTTTCGATGGGTTTTCTTCAAAATTAAACCAGCCAAACTGTGCATGTGCGCGCAATTTGCATGTGTGTGTTCACCCATGTGTGAAGGGAAGCTGCCTGTGTGAATGCAGCTGCGTATGTGTGTGCCTGTTTGAGAGTGTGTGTGTGTGTGTGTGTCTGTGAGTGAGTGCAGCTGCATGTGTGTGTGTGTGTGTGTGCTGCATACACGGCGGTGGTGTGTGTGGTTTTGATGAGAGGGAAACAGTGCAGCCAGACAAAGGTAGGCGTGTTCTCACTGAGCTGCTGTTTTCTGGGTCAGCCCTGAGCTGAAAGAGGGCCGCTCCGGTGCTCCGTCCCGTGTACAGGCGTGCGTGTCACTCCCAAAATGTCTCCTTCAAGAGATCCTGATGTTCCCCGGGCCTCAGAGTCCTTCTCTGTTCCTGCACCCTCAGTGCACAGCGCACCATCTCTCTCCCTCTCTCCATCTCTCGCTCTCTCCCTCTGTCTTTCTGTCTCTCTCTCAGCTGGATTTTCACCTCTGTGTTGGTCTGAAAGGTCATGCTGTAGCAAACGCTCAGTAGAGTGTGATGTCATGAGCCGTAGTCTACATCATGTCATGAGCTTGATGTATGGCAGCATGACCTCTACAGCATGCTGTGTTTCATGAATGGGTTGTAAGGTGTGGAGTAGGGTGTTAGGTTGAGGAGTGGGGTGTAAGGTGTGAAGTGGGTGTTAGGTTAAGGAGTGGGATGTTAGGTGTGGAGTGGAGTGTTAGGTTGAGGAGTGGGGTGTAAGGTGTGGATTGGGGTGTTAGTTTGTAGAGTGGGGTGTAAGGTGTGGAGTGGGTGTTAGGTTAAGGAGTGGGATGTTAGGTGTGGAGTGGCGTGTTAGGTTGTGGAGTGGGGTGTAAGGTGTGGAATGGGGTGTTAGGTTGAGGAGTGGGGTGTAAGATATGGAATGGGGTGTTAGGTTGAGGAGTGGTTAGTAGGTGGATGGGGTGTTAGGTTGAGGAGTGGGTGTAAGTATGAGGGTGTAGGTGGAGTGGGGTGTAAGGTGTGGAGTGGGGTGTTAGGTTGAGGAGTGGTTAGTAAGGTGTGGAGTGGGGTGTTAGGTTGTGGCAGTGGTGTAAGGTGTGGAGTGGAGTGTAGAGTGGGTTGTTAGATGTAAGCAGTGTGAATGTGAGTCATAGTTCTGTGCTCTGAGTGCAAAGCTGGCAGTCTGTCACACAGGATGTTGCTGCTGTGTAGGTGTGGGTGTAGTTGGTCACATGACCACAGCACTGCATGCCTGTATTACCCCAAATGTGTGTGTGTGTGCGCTTATGTGCATGCGTGTGCGTATGTGTGCATAATGACTATTGGTTGGGTAGGCAACGTCTCTGCCATACCACTTGGATCCGTCCGTGCAGGTGAAGGAAGGGTGGATGTAAGGAATGACGTGATGATTTTGCAGATGATTTTTCACAGTCAGAAATGTTCTGGGGTGGAGGAGGTTGAGCTCAGAGCAGGGCTGTGAGGTTGAGGATCAGCGAGGATGTGTGGAATGTGGGGCTGCAGAGTACTAGAGTGTGTGTGTGTGAGTGTGTGAGTGTGTGTGGTTGCGAGGGAGTGTGTGTGTGTGTTTGTGCGTGTGTGCGTGTGTGTGTGCTCTAGCTGTTGTCACTGATGGAATTCCACATCCTGTTGACAGCAAGACCACAGAGAGAGGGATAGAGCACTGGCGTGATTGTGCCTGTGTTCTACGGCGCCTGTGTTCTAGAGCGCGATTGTCATCTTCCCTGTCCCAAAGTGCCCCTCCCCCGGCGTTCCAGAAGAGATTTTCCCATCATTTATGCCATGGACTGTCACAAGACTGCCAATGTATTACATTTGAAAGGACCAAACAGTTTTCACAACTTTCCAGAGTACTCCTTAGATACTAATGTATCAAATTACTCGAATAGCTGCCATTTGGTAGGAGACTGTACATACCGTGAGGGCTTGTGGGCAAAGACGCAAAGAAGAACACAACACTCCCGCCGATGTCATTTTGGGAAATCTACTTGAGGCGCCGAGATGACTGTTCTGTCTGCCACCAGTTTGGCTCCGCCCACAAAATACATCATCAATGTTTACGAACACCAAAATGGCCACAATGAAGGTCATGAAGGGGACTAGTAGCTTACTAGCAGCAAAACACTACACTTGGCTCTGACATATAATTCAGAAACAAGGATTTAACCTTGGGGAGTGTAGCTTGTTACCCGCTACAAACCAGGAACTAACGGGGATAAATTAGATTTTTCTTTTTTGCAGTTTTTTTCTGTTGGATTATTCACTGAAACTGAATGCCACAGGGATTTCATGTTAATCTGTAATTCTCCTGTAGGATTTGGGAGGCTGGTCCTTGGATGACATTTAATATTTTTTGTTAGCAGGTGTGTGAATGCAGAGCCACATGCACGGTTTTTATATGATATCTATTATATATATCTATACGGCTGCACAGTTACTGAAGCTGTTTGGAGAGGTGTTGTGCTTCACAGTAAATATTAGTGTAACAAAAGCACTGTGCTTCACAGTACATTATGGTGTAAGAGTCACTGTGCTTCACAGTAGGTCCTGGTGTAAGAGTCACTGTGCTTCACAGTAAATAATGGTGTAAGAGGCACTGTGCTTCACAGTAAGTCCTGGTGTAAGAGGCACTGTGCTTCACAGTAAGTCCTTGTGTAAGAGGCACTGTGCTTCACAGTGAGTCTTGGAGTAAGAGGCACTGTGCTTCACAGTAAGTCCTGGTGTAAGAGGCACTGTGCTTCACAGTAAGTCCTGGTGTAAGAGGCACTGTGCTTCACAGTAAATAATGGTGTAAGAGGCACTGTGCTTCACAGTAAGTCCTGGTGTAAGAGGTACTGTGCTTCACAGTAAATAATGGTGTAAGAGGCACTGTGCTTCACAGTAAGTCCTGGTGTAAGAGGCACTGTGCTTCACAGTAAGTCCTGGTGTAAGAGGCGCTGTGCTTCACAGTAAGTCCTGGTGTAAGAGGCGCTGTGCTTCACAGTAAGTCCTGGTGTAAGAGGCGCTGTGCTTCACAGTAAGTCCTGGTGTAAGAGGCGCTGTGCTTCACAGTAAGTCCTGGTGTAAGAGGTACTGTGCTTCACAGTAAATAATGGTGTAAGAGGCACTGTGCTTCACAGTAAGTCCTGGTGTATGAGGCACTGTGCTTCACAGTAAGTCCTGGTGTAAGAGGCGCTGTGCTTCACAGTAAGTCCTGGTGTAAGAGGCGCTGTGCTTCACAGTAAGTCCTGGTGTAAGAGGCACTGTGCTTCACAGTAAATAATGGTGTAAGAGGCACTGTGCTTCACAGTAAATAATGGTGTAAGAGGCACTGTGCTTCACAGTAAATAATGGTGTAAGAGGCACTGTGCTTCACAGTAAGTCCTGGTGTAAGAGGCACTGTGCTTCACAGTAAGTCCTGGTGTAAGAGGCGCTGTGCTTCACAGTAAGTCCTGGTGTAAGAGGCGCTGTGCTTCACAGTAAGTCCTGGTGTAAGAGGTGCTGTGCTTCACAGTAAATAATGGTGTAAGAGGCACTGTGCTTCACAGTAAATAATGGTGTAAGAGGCACTGTGCTTCACAGTAAGTCCTGGTGTAAGAGGTACTGTGCTTCACAGTAAATAATGGTGTAAGAGGCACTGTGCTTCACAGTAAGTCCTGGTGTAAGAGGCACTGTGCTTCACAGTAAGTCCTGGTGTAAGAGGCGCTGTGCTTCACAGTAAGTCCTGGTGTAAGAGGCGCTGTGCTTCACAGTAAGTCCTGGTGTAAGAGGCGCTGTGCTTCACAGTAAGTCCTGGTGTAAGAGGCGCTGTGCTTCACAGTAAGTCCTGGTGTAAGAGGCGCTGTGCTTCACAGTAAGTCCTGGTGTAAGAGGCGCTGTGCTTCACAGTAAGTCCTGGTGTAAGAGGCGCTGTGCTTCACAGTAAGTCTTGGTGTAAGAGGCACTGTGCTTCACAGTAAGTCCTGGTGTAAGAGGCGCTGTGCTTCACAGTAAGTCTTGGTGTAAAAGGCGCTGTGCTTCACAGTAAGTCTTGGTGTAAGAGGCGCTGTGCTTCACAGTAAGTCCTGGTGTGAGAGGCGCTGTGCTTCACAGTAAGTCTTGGTGTAAGAGGCACTGTGCTTCACAGTAAGTCTTGGTGTAAGAGGCGCTGTGCTTCACAGTAAGTCTTGGTGTAAGAGGCACTGTGCTTCACAGTAAGTCCTGGTGTAAGAGGTACTGTGCTTCACAGTGAGTCTTGGTGTAAGAGGTACTGTGCTTCACAGTAAATAATGGTGTAAGAGTCACTGTGCTTCACAGTAAATAATGGTGTAAGAGGCACTGTGCTTCACAGTAAGTCCTGGTGTAAGAGTCACTGTGCTTCGCAGTAAGTCCTGGTTCACTTGTTCTCCGCGCAGCTGTGTGAGGCGGGCCTGGGCCACGGCTACCTCCCGGTGGTGTTTAACCGGCGCGGGCAGAACGGCACGCCCCTGGGCACGCCGCGGCTGCAGCAGTTTGGCGACCCGGCGGACCTGCGGGAGGCGGTGTGCTACGTCCGGTACCGGCACCCCGCCAGCCGGCTGTACGCGGCGAGCGAGAGCACGGGCTCCGGCCTGCTCCTGTCCTACCTGGGCGAGTGCGGCTCCTCCAGCTACCTGACGGCCGCCGCCTGCATCTCCCCCGTCCTGCGCGGCCAGGCCTGGTACGAGAGCGCCCCCTGCTGGCCCTACGGCTGGGCCCTGCTGCTCTACCAGAAGATCTGCCTCAGCAGGTACTGCTCCTCGCACACTGCTTACCACACACACTGGATACTACACACACACTGCATACCACACACTGCTTACCACACACACTGCATACTACACACACCCTGCATACCACACACTGCATGCCACATACTGAATACCACACACACTGCTTGCCACACACACTGCTTGCCACACACACTGCTTACCACACGCACAATGCTTGCCAAACACACTACATACCACACACACTGCTTACTTGCCACACACACTGCTTGCCACACACACGGCATGAAGCACCTGGCTTGCAGATGCTGATGAAGATAGTGATGACGATGGTAAAGAACACTCGCTTGTTTATTGCATCTTGATTCAGCAAACTCAAATTCTGAGGACTTATTCTTAAAGAAATAACCCTGCCAAAGCAACATTTGACACCATAAAACCCGAGTTCATTTGCCACTGAAAGCACTGTATTTTCAGTCTCCCTCTTGCAACTGTACTATGACTTAACGTTATGATGTAGGTTGACGTAATGACTGCGAGTATCAGGTGTGATACTAACTTTGCATTGTCTTTTTGCAACACCCTTTTAACATACAGCAGTGGCAACCAACCCTGTTCCTGGAGACCTACCGTCCTGTAGGTTTTCACTCCAACCCTAACAAAGCCACACCTCATTCAGCAGCTAGAGATCTCATTGAGCTCCTGACTAGGAGAATCCGGTGTGGGAAATTAGGGTTGAAATGAAAACCTACAGGACTGTAGATTTCCTGGAACAGGGTTGGTTACCACTGATATATAGGGTTGTAAGTCACTCTGGATGAAATGGTAAAACGTGAAGGTGATGATGATGATGATACTGATGGTGATAATGACGATGATGGTAGTGAGTGACGCTTTCGTGTGCCCGTGTCTGCTGCAAGGTACAGGACGGCCCTGGGGGAGGTGCTTCCCGCGGACAGGCTGTTCTCCAGCAGCTCCCTGCGCGGCCTGGAGGAGGCGCTGTTCTGCGGGCCGGCGGGGGGCGGGGCCGGCTGGGAGGCGTACTGGGAGCGCAACGAGCCCCTGCGGGACGTGGACGAGGTGGCGGCGCCGGTGCTGTGCCTGTGCAGCCGGGACGACCCGCTGATGGGGGGAGGGGCAACGGGGACTCCGCCCCTGGAGCTCTTCCAGAGCAACCCCCACCTCTTCCTGCTGCTGTCGGCCGGGGGGGGCCACTGCGGCTTCGCCGCGCCGGGCGGGGCCTGGAGCCACCGCGCCCTGCTGCAGTTCTTCCGCGCCGCCACCGACTTCTGCGCCGGCGAGGAGCGGGCCCGGCTGGCCCCGCCCCCCCGCCGCCGGGGCCCGGGGGGCGGGGCCAGCGGCAGGGCCTTCCGCCACCGCAGCGCCAGCACCTGCAGGAGGCCGGCGGCCTGCCCCCCCGCCGCCGTCCGCGCCGTGCCCTGCTGGCAGCGCTCCTACACGCGGTGACCCTGGTATGGCCACACCCCCTCCCCCCCAGCGCACTCATGTATGGCCACACCCCCTCCCCCCCAGCGCACTCATGTATGGCCACACCCCCTCCCCCCCAGCGCCTCGTACACACGCACAGACCCCCCAATAGCCACACCCCCCCAGCCAATCCTCTAAGGCCACACCCTCCAACTCAGTCACTGTGAGGCCACGCCCCCCTGGCCAAGTCACTGTGAAAGGAACGTGAGCACACAGTGGACTGGGACTGAGGAGTAAAACTGGGCCCTCCTTCGGTTCCAGAGTTAAGCCGGGACCAGCAAAGACGGCAGTCGGTCAGCTAGGAGTGCAGATTGCACCTCCCTGCATCGTAGCAACAACGGTCCAATTAACTGCTGCAGAGTTGTAATTAAAGGGGGCGAGAGAACAAATGAGATTGATTTGTTGATTTCACTTTTTAAAAAATCACGCTCGCCCCTTGGGGATGTCCCGTCTTATCTGACAACTGTGGGTGTGGTTTTCGGGTTTTATCCCAGCACTGCAGCAGCTGATTCAGCTGATTAACCAATCACGGTCTTCAGTCAAAATCCTTATGACGTGTACGAGTACGGTCAGGTGCGTTAGTGCCGGCCTGTAACAAAAACTAGAGCACACACCGGCCCTTTTCGGATAAAATTGGACACCCCTGTATTGCTTGCATAGGTGTCAGTTGTCATATTCAGCATTATTGTACTGTTGTGTAATGTCTCATTTGACTTTTCGGAATGTTCTTTTTTTTTTTTTTTGTCCGTCACGGGTTCATATTATTAATGTGTAATGTTTGGCATTAGGTCTTAAGTGCTGTTGTAGTAGGTTCATACCAGGGGTGTCAAACTGAACCCCAGGGGGGGGCTGCAGTGTCTGTGGGTTTTTGTGGTTTCCTTTCAGTCGGCTGCCAATTAAGGCCTTGAGAACATGGAGCGTGGATCCATTATCCAATCGATGACTTAAATGAACCGCTGGTGCCAAAAAACACCTTAAAACCAGCAGACCCTGCGGCCCTCCAGGACTTTTTTGTTTGACACCCGTGGTTTGTGCAGAGAGGTCTAAGCAGGGGGGGGTCTGTGTCCTCTTCCCTGCAAACATCCCTGCTGAAGGTGTTGAGTTCTGTCCTGCGTTTAGTGCCGGTCGTAGTCACTGTTGAAGGGATGTTGTCGACCGCGACCGTGCCGAAACCAGCCCGGTAAAGCCTTGACCGTTCCAGCCGTCCTGGGGAGGTCTGGTTGTCCTCGGCCTGCCCTGAGGGTAAACGTTTGGGTGTGTTTTGGCGTCGGTGTGTTCTCGTCAGAGGTGGGTAACCCGGCTTCAAAGAGTAAAAAGACTGACCATGCATTTGCTCCACCACCATGCACTAAACCAGCTGACTCTAATTAGCATAACTCTTCAGCATGATGGGAGAACTAATTATTGTAATCAGCTGGTTTAGTGCATGGTGGTGGAGCAAATGCATGGTCAGTCTTTTTACTCTTTGAAGCCGGGTTACCCACCTCTGGTTCTCGTGCTCTTGCAGTCTGCGATTTGAATGTACTGCTGAGGATAAATTGTACTGATCACTGTGAGGCGTATCTTTCTTTTTTAATGCTCGCCTAGCTGTGCTCTCTGAGCTGTTCGGTCAACGCGGGTTCGATAATAAATCAGTCGTCCGTTTCGTCCTGATGCTCCGGCTGGCTCACTGATCTGAAAAGCAGTTGCAATCCTGAAATACACATTTTACTTCTGCCTTCACTTCATACAGCAGTATCAGTCTCTGTATATTCTGTGTTTACAGTGTAAATCTAAAAAGCACCAGTAGACCGTTCAGCAGCTGGTGGTAATACCGCCATTTTGGATCTTTACTGGGAGGTGTTTGGTTTCTATCAGAAGGTAAATGCTATATGCATATAAACAGGGCCACTTTTTTGAAAAACTGAATTTCAAAAATTCAGATTCACCATTAGCGTATACATGTAGTGCTTAATTACGGCCTGATTATGTTTTTAAACTTGGAATACATTTTCTATTATTTGAATAATTACTCCTTTCCTTTCAATGTTAGCACGGTAGGCTGCTGTTGAACGTTAGTGCTAATTACGTTGATTTGATTGGCTTCTGCAATTAAGCACTACATGCGTATGCTAAAGATGAATCTGAATTTTTTAAATTTCAGTTTTTCATGACCACCCAGTTAATCAACCACTGTAATTAATCCCTGAAACTAAATTGAGTTGTCTGCCCTGCCCCCCTTCCCCACTACCCCCCCCCCACTCTGCCACACCCTGTCTTGCCTGGCCGTGCGGACGCCTTGATATTTGAGTAGAGCACTACAGCATTGACACAGGGCAGCAACAGCATCCCACAATGCAGTGCAGAAAAGATGCAAGATGAAAGTATAGATGGCCTTGTAGAGAAACTCTTTTCATTAAAAGTGCTTAATTTTGCTTACACAATAATAGATTCAGTCACAGTGAGTCTGGTTTCATAGACACGCACTGCAGCAGAGAATACCTCTGCGTCTCACTGTGTTTTCAGTCTTACCTGACATTTGAAAACAAAGTTCCATTCTTCTGTACATCTGAATAAGAAGATTGCCATCTTCCAGCAGCTGCCTGTTTGCACATTTAAAGACATTCGTGAGATTACTGCACCATCTTGTGCTCAGCATTAATATTGCACCCAGCATTCGCGTTCTCAAGCGTATGAAGATTATTAATATTATACTGCAGATTCTTCTTCCGCTTACGGAACACTGTGCTTCTCTGTACAATATCAGGCCTGTGACATAAAAATATATAAACAAAACGTATAAGGAATCCACATTTCCCCATGATGTAAAGCTTTTACACATCCATTCATTAATTCGGATAAGAGGGTACGTTACATCATGACATTTTTGCAATTCGATGATTGTAGCGGACTGGAAGGAGGCTTGACAGAGGGAGCTGTTGGCTTTGGGAACCTATGACAGAACGAGACAGGAGGACCTGGTGCTGTAGGTAGGTAGAGGATGTGGGTGGTAATAGAACACGCAAGTGAGAAGCAGACCGAAGTGGGTTTAATAAATAAACAGGAAGTGTGTAAAAGAGAGCAAGACTGGCGGCAGCAGTGCGGTTTCAACGCAGCAGCGGTTGCACAGCCAATAGCAGAACGGGGCACAATAGCTAGCCTGTGGCGCGCGGCCTCGATCCGCAGATCGACTCTCCACAGAGCGACGTCGGGAGGGGCGGACGCCTGAACGAATGTTGGCTTGGCAGAGGGAGCGAAGGGGGAGTGACTGCAGCGAAAAACGTCAGGCCTGGATTTCACCTTCGCCTGCAGCTTGTTCACGTGCAGGAAGAATGGCGGAGCGCAGCCCTGCCGTGTTCTTTGACACGAGGAAGTGACGAGATCGAGAACAGAACCATCAATGGTGGCGATGTCCAGGAGGGGAACAGAAACTTCGCTGGCGAACCACATGGACTTTAGTTTTAGGTGTATTTGACAGAGGTCAAATACACCTAAAGCCAGCCGTGCTTTCAGGAAGCTGTCCAGCAGGAAGTGTGAACTAGCGTCTGGAGTGGAGCCCGCCACGCTGTGCCATCAGCGTATAATGGGAGAGCAGAACAGGCAATGCTACTGATACACTGAGAATAGTGTGGGGCCTGGAATTGAATGTGTGTCTGTGTGTGTGTGTTTGTGTGTTTGCTTGTGTGTGTGTTTGTGTGTCTGTGTGTGCATGCGTGTCTGTGTGTGTGTTTGTGTTTGCTTGTGTCTGTGTGTGTGTGTGTGTGTGTGTGTGTTTGCTTGTGTGTGTGTTTGTATTTTTGTGTTTGTGCAGCCACCTGCGATATGAAAGGGGCCGGTGTGTGATTATTACATAAGACTAAAAGCACGCAAACACTCACACACAGCTGAGTAAGGCACAGTCTGACAAACAGTGAAGTAAGTGCTGGGTAAGACAGCAGGAGGGGGGAGGAGTCAGCAGACAACAGGATGGGGGGGGGAGGGGGGGCGGAGCCAGCAGACAGCGGGAGGGGGCGGAGCCACCACACAGCAGGAGGGGGGTGGAGCCAGCTCATATCTAGAATTATCTCCACTAATCAAAAGCCAAAGTAGGTGTTTCACCAACAGGCCAGATAAGCCAGCCTGGTAAGACATGCTGCACTACAGGACAGGAGTTTTCTAGAAAGGGCAGATCAGCTTGCTAGTCACATGAATTGGGGCTGCAAATTTAGCATTGGAATCAGAAGGAACAGATTGGCACACTTTTCCTGGCTCCTGTCTGTTCAGAGGAGCCAGTGGGGGGACAAACGGCTGTGCGGGTTGGTGGGCATCTGAGTCACATGCTCACACCTACAGGTTCTGCTTATACCAGCCGAATGGAACATTATGTGACACATTACAGATTAATGACTACTGAGAGAACACACAAGGCCAAGAGCTAAAGATCACTACTGCGCCATCATCACTGTGACTGACCACTAATCACCAAACACCACTGTCACCATGACTCACCACTAATCACCAAATACCACCACCACTGTGACTCATCACTAATCACCAAACACCACCATCAGTGTGAATTACCACTAATCACCAAACAGCACTGTCACTGTGACTCCCCACTGACCACCAAAAACCACTGTCACTGTGACTCATCACTAATCACCAAACACCACCATCAGTGTGAATTACCACTAATCACCAAACAGCACTGTCACATGACTCCCCACTGACCACCAAAAACCACTGTCACTGTGACTCATCACTAATCACCAAACACCACCATCAGTGTGAATTACCACTAATCACCAAACAGCACTGTCACCGTGACTCACCACTGATCCCCAAAAACCACTGTGACACACCACTAATCCCCTTCACTGTGACCCCTTCAGAAACATCACCCTCAGTGTGAGGCAGAGGCAGGTTCGGCACAGCAGGGCTGACCTGCCGGTGACCCCTCAGTGTGTATCTGTTCTCACAGCGTGCATCCGTTGCCCTGAACCCAGTGTCCCAGTGTTTCTGACCATGTGACACACCCACCTCTTCCAAATGGCCAGGACTGCAGCAGATCCCTCCATTACGTCACATGACTGCGTTTTGTCCAATCGGCAAGCAGTCAATGTGACAGCCGGTCCTGCGCGCTCAGGCCCAGCAGTCCTCTCGTACCTACAGCACTGAGCAGAGCTGATCAGAGCTCACGCCCGTACGTGAGTTTGCCGGACGTGTCGCGCCTGTGCCTTGCCTACCTGGAGGATGGGATCATGGGAACAGGTGTGCGTGCTAATGGCGGCGCCTGAGCTCCATAAGCCACAGGCTGGGGTATTTTAGCCGAGCGGGGGGGGCACCAGAAAGCAGGAGGAGGACGCGCAGTGCGGAGGCACTGGCAGGGAGAGGAGAGAGCGGCTCTCTTCCTGTTTATTTAAGCAGCGCTGGGGCCCTCCGGAGATCAGCGGCAGAGGAACGCCAGTCACCGGGCGTGGCCACTGGAGGGGGGGGGCGCTAAATCAGCAGAGAGCGCTAAACGCGCGGGTACATTCCCTGCGGTCCGGCACTGGAGCGCCCCCTGCTGTCCGGGATCCGGTCCGTAGCGTGCCCGGCACAGACCGTGGCCAGGTGAGACGCCATTGGCTGCCGAGTCACCAGAGGGAGGCGGGCTGCTGTCGTCAGGGTTACGTCAGCTCTGGGCTGGTCTCGGGAGTTACGGGAAATCGGGATTAAAAAACAAAGAAAAAAAACGGGTTATAAAGGCGTGGCATGGAGAGGGCTGAGGGGGTTGGGTGGGGGGGTGGGGGGGAGGGCGGGGTGGCAGGGCAGGGTGGGGCAGGCGGAGCGAACGTGTCACAATGCCAGTTCTAGAGGAATGCCGGACTCCTCATTCCGCATGAGCTTCCTGTGGGATTGCTATTTGTGCTTCCCAGCGGCTTATCTACGCTCGGAGAAGACCAGAACATTCCGCGCTCCCGCGTTCCACGCGACAGGCCCCGAGCTCTCACGGACCGCGGCGCGCGCGGCGGACGAAGCCTCCCTCTCCTCCCGCAGAGCTACTTTCGGCTCGGCTGCGGCACGGGGACGCCAAATCGCGCGTTTCTCCCGCCAGCCAAAAAATATTCAAAGCAGGAACGGTGCCGATGGTGGTGCCAGCACTGGCTGGCAGGGCGGAGCCCGGCAAACGCGTTTGATCTGAAGCGCTACTGGAGCGGTTTGCTGTGTCATGTACAGCTGTGCCAACGATATGTGCCTCAGGGGGGGGGGGGGATGCTGGTCTGCGAGTTCAGCCCTGAATCTCTCTGGACGTTGCTGCCGCACTGTGTGTGTGTGTGTGTGCGTGTGTGCGTTATATTCGTTATTCAGAATGAGCGTTTGAGCCGTGTAAGGCGTGCTTTTGGCTCGCGCTGTCCCTTTAAATTTCCTTAAGTGTCATCTGGCACGCACCCCGCTCTGCTGAGTCATTGGGTTCAGCCTGGTTTTGTAACCTCCACCCAACGGGACCTTTCATTGGCTCCCGGACCCGCGCTGCGGCTCTCACGGTTGGCTGCCAGCGCCACTAAACAGTTCTCTTTTGCTGAAGTCAGTTCTTAAAGTGACAGGAGCCTTGCTTTGATCTGACTTGAGCTGCACACGCACACAGGGGTTGAAAGGTTCCTCTATTTGCTGATGTACAGGTGTACAGGAGGTGACACTAATGGAGGCTCACAGAAACAGGCTCACAGAGGAGCAGGACATGGAAAACCGAGGTGATTTCATCTTTAGACGTGCTTATCGAGTACGTGGTGCTTCCTGTCCTCGGCAGACCTGCAGGACAGTCGTCTGACCCAATCGGATTACAGACCTGGCAGGCCTTCCTGTCTCTGTCTGAGCCATTTCTGATGCTGTGCTTAGGCACAGGAACTACAGAACAGGAAGTAAAGCACAGAAAGTGCTGCAGTTCACTAGCGCTGTCTGTGGCCTCACACACGTCAGCTGCGTTACAATCCGCACCTGTTTGCCAATGAACATTTGCTATGTACGTTCATATGATATGATTTAATTGGCTAAAAAATGTGATTGTTCTCTCCCTCTCCACTTTAGCTAATGTGTAGCTAGCGTTCTGCTGCAAAAAAGAAGCGGACAGCGCCGAACGACGTGCGCGGCGACTGGGCAGGAAGGAGCATTCCTCCGCGTTCGCCCTGGCCACGCCCCCCTCCCCCGTCCCCCACAGAGCTGCTGTTCCGTTCCACGCGGCTCTCAGCTCCGTAGCAAATTCCTCTCGTGCTTCGCCGTGTAAAAAAGAGAGGGAGGAAAAAGAACAAATCGATGCTGTGCTGCAGTGCTCTCATTTGACTGTCTGCGTTGTGTTCCTCTCCCGGAGAGGTTGCTCTGTGACTGCCCTGACTGACCTCTGCGTGATGTCACGATGACAGCCATCACTGTCCGGTCTGTGATGTCATAATTACAGCCATCACTGCCCGGTCAGTGATGCTGTGATGTAACAACGACAACATTTGCGGTCTTCTGTGCAATGTCACAATGGAAGCTACCCTAAATGGCTCTTTCAAATTTAACTAAAGTTCCTCTTGCCCCACCCCTACTCTCAGCCCATCCTTCAAATTTTGTTATTATATTGTCTGCATACCAGATGACTTTGGTCTGACATATTTCACTGTTATTTACCGTTATACAAAATAAAAGATGATAACTTATCTGCAGCAGATCTGAACTGGGGGACACAAAGCCTTATAAGGTGCATAGGAGATGCACAGTGATCTAAATCAGCACAATCTGTTGTATGCAAATAAATATATTGCTACTTTGGATTCTTTAATTTCTTTCAGACAATGTTTCAAAAAAGACAAATGCCTTTTTGAGGGCAGACATTGCTTCACAACCATTAAGTCAAAATATAAGATGCCTTCAGGATACATTTATTTCAAGAATTTATATCTAAGCTGGTTTATCAAGTAGTTATTCATGTCGTGTCACGGGAGCCAGGAGTAGTCTACATTCCTGGTAAGTAAAAATTAGACTCCTACACACATAAGCAAGCTTACACTGCACTGTTCATTGTGTAAAGAAAAGAAGGAACACACACGACAAACATCCCTACCGTAACGTGTTGCATCTTACTTCCCCGTTAAATAATGGATGTATTATCGTGCAAACACTTGAGACATATGGTCTATGTGCATTCCATCTGGTGTATTACTGTACTAATTGAACGACAACGGCAATTATCCTTAATACGTGTTAATTACCCTCCATGGCGATAAATTGTTATTTCAATCGTTTTCTGTAGCCTAGCGCAGATGTCTCAGCTGATTCGCTTTTTCAGACGATGAAGAGTCAGGCGATTGTCTCGCGGAACACGAAGTTCCAAAAGGCATCCCTGACGTCAGGTCTGTGTCAGGGTGGCCCGCGCGTTTACGTTTCCGTCAGTGAGCTGTAATAACAATAGCCTATGATGATCTATGATTTAATAACGATCCAAGCGATTACTGTTGCTGTAACTACAAGTGTGTGTGATTAATAATATTGTGATTAGAATTAAATCGACTTATCTGTTGATCGGTCCATTATGCCAGTAATGAAACCATTTAAAAATAAAATTATACTTATGTAACTTATATTAAAGATAAGACTTTATTATGAGAGCCGCGAAATACCATATCTAAATTACATCATGCTCGATAATCCAGCTGGTACTCATAAATAACAGATCGGGACCTCGAGTAATAAGGATTTCTTACACATAGTTATTCCCATCATGCAACACGAAAAAAATACTTTGTTACAACTTTCCCTTCCAATAGGGGGTCATTTTCTCTCAAAATATACCATTTTATATTAAGACTAAGCATTGTGTGGGAACTATTCTTTTATTTTGTTGGTGTTTATGAAACAACCTAAGAATTATACAAACTCTGCAAACATGAGCAATTACACGTAGGCTACATTAGGAAAGAGAAGTTAGGTTGACCGACGCAGTCTTTTTAAAGGAAAAAATGAATTAAACAAGCACCATTACAGGGACAAGTTCGCTCTGTTTCGCGTAGGATGATTGCTTAAAATTGAAAATGATTTGGCATATGCATATTTTTAATTTAGACAATTTCGTCAATGTTTTCCCTGCCTAGTTCCTTGCGAAATACTTAATTGGCTGAGAAACCTGGCAATCATCATCTATACATGGTGGACGTCAGAGCTGATCTTTGACGTTAGAGTTTGATTGGCCAGCTGTTCATAAATGCGTCATCGCGCTGCCAGCTGATCGGAGTGAGAAGCCGGTTTGTTAAGAGTCAAACGCGAGGCTCGAGAGGTGACTATCGGCACTGAAAACTGCTCACAAATAAATAGAAAAAGTGGGTCGTGGGTCGAGATTCCCTGAATGGACGTTCATGAATTGTCTTGAAATGTAAGCTACTTGCGCGTAACCGGAAGATTTTGCAAATGTATTTTGAAATCCTGGTCAAGCGGAAGGCATTTTGTGCTGATTCGGCGGAGCTGTGTAAGTTGGTTGAGGATAAGGGTTGATTCTGAACGATCGTTTCATAATTGTTCGTCTGTTTTTTGTAACTAAGGTCACATAGGTAGCACCGAACGACTTGCTTTTAATATGGATTTTAGCGGCTGAACTAAAGCTACAAGAAGAAAACCTTCGTTTACACGACTTTAAGCTTGACGGACGACAAAAGTTGCATTTCCAGTAAGGTTTCTTAATGTCAGGATTACAGTTGCGTAACGTCGGCATGATTTATATAGGACGGTGATTCACAAAAAAATCGGATGAACATAATCATCTCGTGATATAACCGTGATTTAGAGGTGCGTTTAAGCCGTTGACTCGAGTTGAAAGTAACTATTAGGTGTTACTTTTGGCATGGGGGAAGTGCCGGTGTCAGGGAGGACCCCCGCCCCCATCTCTCTCTCTCTCTCTCTCTCTCTCTCTCTCTCTCTCTGACGCGGATAGTCACGCAGGACGTCTGGAGCCAGAGAAAACGCTAAAATCCTTTCAGAGAGTTAACACCGCGCTGCGGACGCAAAGACGATTTCGTGGGATTTGACGGGAAACGTAAGTGAGCTATAAGCTTATCCTCAATGAAGTCCCGATAACTTCTTACGGACTTTACGGTTTGGGAGGTCTGATGGTTTGTGCCACTGTCAATCGCCCAGGAAAAACGCAAGCTGTCAATGGAGATACATTCCGATACCTGAAGCTGGCCTTTCACTGCTGTTTTACTAAAGAATGTTCTATTCTTGGGGCACCCAGCTGTGCGGAGCTACGTGTATGTAGTCCTGTTTCGTAGGCTGCGTAAAAATAGTTGATAACCATTTAAAAACCTTATAATACAAATATTAAGAATAGCGATTAATAATAAACGAGACCTGCTTTGCAAGTTACACAATCTGTCTACCAACTTGGAAATGCTCTAATGGGCCTGCAGATTTCAAAAGACGGTGGGCGTTACTACAGTCTGCATGACTGAAGTCTACTTTCGTTCATGTATTTCTGTCATAGCCTAATTTTTAAATGGAATACTACTAAACTTCGCCTTTGCGAGTACACTCTGGATCGCTTTAACAGGGATTGTGATTGTGCAGCCTTTTAGCAAATCAAATGAGAATAAAGCAATACCGGGCCTCAACTACTGTAGTACCTCATTCTGTACGAGAACGCTTCAAAACGCATATTTCTCCGTATTTCGAATTTTGCGGCGATCTGTTCGCTGTTTATTCCGCGATCATTTTCATATATTCAACTTAAAAAAAAAAAAAAAAAATTAATAACTTGACATCATTTTAGTAGTAATTCTAATGGAGCGTGTTATTTTCTTACCAACAAAATTATGATTCTTAACGAGAACTTTCGCTACGTACGTATATCGCGTCGTTTTTGAAGGATGTAATCTAGGCTATTTTACCTTTAAAGTGAATCTGTAAGGACCTAAACCAGACAGCAGATTCCATGCGGCCGCACCCTGTTCAGCACGAGATAGAGGAATTATTTTCTTTCAGTAAGTCTGTTTCTGTGTCTAGTATTTCTATAAATTAACTGTCTAATATTTTTACTGAAGTTTGACAAGGTTTTAAACGCAATACAGATTAAGGGTATAAATTACTGAAACCTCGTTTGGTCACGTGAAAGTAAGGAATAAAAAAAGACGTGCCTGTTGAAGCACGGTTGTATGGCTTGGACAGAGAAAAACAAGTCAGATCAGTACGCGAATAGTTTAAATGTCATGTAGAAACGGTTAAAAAAATAATATCTGAAAAATGTCATCTATATATTACGCATCTGCGTAGGCAACATAAATAACACAGTACGTGTACATATTGCCAAGTTAACTTTTTAAATAATTTATTGTGCTTATCACACACACACGCACTCCTTTCGCACTGTTCTTTCAGTTATTTCTTACATTTTCTCTTCCAGGCAACGCAAATTATGTAAGTTTAACCAAATGTTTACCTGCTTCCTTCAGCCCAAGCTTATGCAACCGGGCAAGTCCAGGGATTTCAACACCGGCGCAGCTGTATAGTTAAATAGTGACTGTTCTTAACCGCTACCTGCTCTATCCATGTTTGCCTTGCTGCGCGCGCTCTAGGCCCGATTAGGGCAGAGGAAAGGTGTGCTGTCCTTCCCTGAGCTCGTGTGATCTGCCTCGTACCGTGCAGGATTTTACCGGAATGCACGGGCTGGGCCCGCGGCGCGTTTAGCATTAAGCGCCGAGCTTGCGCAGCCGACCCACCCGCTCCCGGGGCCCCAGCCACAGGTGGGCTCCATCCCAGCTGCAGCAATGCTTCCGTTTCTGGCTGCTCTTCGGGACACTCCCGCTCTGCATTGCTGTATACAGTCACAGCTCTGATCAGGGGTGTAAGGGATAACCTTAACCCCAACCCCATACCTCCATTCTTCTCCCTGCCCCTCTGATGTTGGTGGTTATCGGTGCACTTAAGTAAGACTGATCACACTACGGTCTTTCGGTAAAACTACTGTCAGCCAATCTTCTAAGCAAAAGGGTTGCCAGATGTGCAATCTACTGTGCAGTATCACCAGACTTCATCCGCAGGGCTTTCTAAGCGAGAGGAATTCTGCCAGACGGCCAGAAGTGATTCACACTTCATGACTGCAGAACCCGAGTCCCAGTTTGGCCTCTTGGAAGTGCTTGCTGATACCAAACGGATTAACACAGCCAGGAATAAGAGTTAGGATATTAGAGGGCAGTTTTTTCCACACAAAATGTGTGGTTCCTTGCATTTCATTGCTAAGAGCTCTGTAATTGGCCAGGATGTGATGCTCTGTAATGGGCCAGGATGTGATGTTCTGAGGTTTGTAATGGGCCAGGATGTGATGGTCAGAGCTCTGTGATGGGCCAGGATGTGATGCTAAGAGCTCTGTAATGGGCCAGGACGTGATGCTAAGAGCTCTGTAATGGGCCAGGACGTGATGTTCTGAGGTTTGTCATGGGCCAGGATGTGATGCTTCAAGCTCTGTGATGGGCCAGGATGTGATACTCAGAGCTCTGTAATGGGCCAGGATGTGATGTTCTGAGGTTTGTAATGGGCCAGGATGTGATGCTTCAAGCTCTGTGATGGGCCAGGATGTGATACTTAAAGCTCTGTAATGGGCAGGGATGTGATTTTCAGAGCTCTGTAATGGGCCAGGATGTGATGCTTCAAGCTCTGTAATGGGCCAGGGTGTGATATTTAAAGCTCTGTAATGGGCAGGGATGTGATTTTCAGAGCTCTGTAATTGATCAGGATGTGATGGTCAGAGCTCTGTAATGGGCCTGAATGTGGTGTTCTGAAGTCTGTAATGGGCCAGGATGTGATACTCAGAGCTCTGTAATGGGCCAGGATGCGATGCTCTGTAATGGGCCAGGATGTGATGTTCTGAGGTTTGTAATGGGCCAGGATGTGATGCTTCAAACTCTGTGATGGGCCAGGATGTGATGCTTCAAGCTCTGTAATGGGCAGGGATGTGATTTTCAGAGCTCTGTAATGAGTCTGGATGTGCTGCTTTGAGCTCTGTAATGGCTCAGGATGTGATACTCTGAGCTCTGTAATGGGCAGGGATGTGATGCTCTGAGCTTTGTAATGGGCCAGTGAGCTATCTCCAGTACAGTGTGTCTGTGAGCTCTCTCCAGTACAGTGTGTCTGTGAGCTCTCTCCAGTACAGCGTGTCTGTGAGCTCTCTCCAGTACAGCGTGTCTGTGAGCTCTCTCCAGTACAGCGTGTCTGTGAGCTCTCTCCAGTACAGTGTGTCAGTGAGCTATCTCCAGTACAGTGTGTCTGTGAGCTCTCTCCAGTACAGTGTGTCTGTGAGCTCTCTCCAGTACAGTGTCTGTGAGCTCTCTCCAGTACAGCGTGTCTGTGAGCTCTCTCCAGTACAGTGTGTCTGTGAGCTCTCTCCAGTACAGTGTGTCTGTGAGCTCTCTCCAGTACAGCGTGTCTGTGAGCTCTCTCCAGTACAGTGTGTCTGTGAGCTCTCTCCAGTACAGCGTGTCTGTGAGCTCTCTCCAGTACAGCGTGTCTGTGAGCTCTCTCCAGTACAGCGTGTCTGTGAGCTCTCTCCAGTACAGCGTGTCTGTGAGCTCTCTCCAGTACAGCGTGTCTGTGAGCTCTCTCCAGTACAGCGTGTCTGTGAGCTCTCTCCAGTACAGCGTGTCTGTGAGCTCTCTCCAGTACAGTGTGTCTGTGAGCTCTCTCCAGTACAGCGTGTCTGTGAGCTCTCTCCAGTACAGCGTGTCTGTGAGCTCTCTCCAGTACAGCGTGTCTGTGAGCTCTCTCCAGTACAGTGTGTCTGTGAGCTCTCTCCAGTACAGCGTGTCTGTGAGGCATACGGTGTGTCTGTGAGCTGTTCCCCAGCGCCCTGTGGGCTGAGCCCTGATGCTGCCCCCTGGTCTCAGCCCCAGCAGAGCTCAGTACACCCAGAGCAGATTCTGACTTTGCACTCCTGTGTCTATTGCCATACAGTTATTTCGCAGATGCTTTTCCCCAGAGTGCCTCTCGAAGGTGACTAAGGGAGAGAGGTTCAGTCTTAGAAAGTGCCAGTCACGGTGCCTGCCTCCAGACCTTCGGCACGGACCTCTGCTGTCACTCAGGTTTCACACGGCAGAAGACGTGGTTCAGGAAAGGCTTGTGTGCGCACGCGCACGTGCACGTGCACATGCACACTCGCATGCACATTTACGCACGCTTTCCCCTGCTCTCCAGAGAGGGCTGCAGGCTGCGCAGAGGGAGGCTGCGCAGACGGAGTGGAATTTATACCACATGTACCAGGCATCCCAGGAATGCACATTAGAGACCTGGGGGGGGAGGAGGAGAGGAGGAGAGGAAGAGAGAGAGAGGGGGGAAGGGGAGAGGGAAGCAGAGTGAGAGGGAGGGGAGGGACAGGGCGAGATGAAAGAGGGGGAGCGAGAGAGAGAGAGAATGGGGAAAGAGGTGGAGAAGGTAACTGTGTGAGGCTGTACTGTGTGTGTGTGAGAGATTGTGTTCTGGGTGTGAGGGATGTGTGTGAGGTCGGCGTGTGTGTGGCGTGTGTGTGGTGTGTGTGTCTGAGCACGGTTTGGCTGATGGCTGCGGTGCTCAGTCGTTGCTGTGACGTCACAGCAGAGGGATTCCTGGGATGGCAGTTAGCCCCAGTCATTTCCATTATACAGCCGTGCTGGAATTTCCTCTCCGTCAAACTGTCACCTCCCCCCTCACCTGGAGGAGAGCTCCGTGCTGTCAGACTGCCTGCATGCACACAGAGTTTAGCTGAGTGCATGTGTGCGTGCGTGTGCGTGCGTGCGTGTGTGCGTGTGAGGCTGTATTCCGGGTGTGTGAGTGCGTGCGTGCGTGTGTGTGTGCGTGTGTGAGGCTGTATTCTGCGTGTGTGCGTGTGTGTGGCTGTATGTGTGTGTGCGGACTGGGGGGTGTTTATACATGCTCTGGTGGAGGTGTGGTCAGGAGGCAGTGATGTGCATCAGCAGGGACTGCAGGATTAGTACCTGCAGCACCAGGGCTAGGGAGTCGCACGACAGGAAGTCTTGTTGATGCATGTTCCCTGGGTAACGTCCCAACTCCTGTTCACTTCCTGGGTGAGGAATGCTTCATGCTCCCAGCATTCCCTGTTTGGCGACTGTCTGCCCCTCAGGTTGTGACATCATCTCTGCATTTCCCTTTTCTCTGTCCCTACAGACCTGCCCCGCCCTGCACCAGACGCAGCCTGCTCATTGGCTACCCAGAGCGGGATGAAGCACGCTAATGGCCAGCCAGAGCGAGATGGAGTGTGCTCATTGGCTACCCGGGGTGAGATGGAGCATACTCATTGGCTACACGGTAGGATGGAGCGCGCTTATGGGCTACCCAGAGTGAGGTGACGCACGGTCATTGGCTACCCTGGGCGAAAAAAGGAGCGTGCTCATTGGCTACCCAGAGCAAGATGGAGCGTGCTTATTGGCTGACCTGCAGCAGTTCTTCACTGGCAAGCTTTATGTCCATGTGTCCTCGCTAAAGCTGCCAGCTGAAGAACTGCTGTGGCTGCCTCTGTCCGTCGCCCCGAGAGAAGAGGAGAGGCGGAGCGCTTGGTAACGGGATGAGGGGGGGGACGGGGGGTCCAGGATAGGGTGGAGGACCTTCTTAATTTTTCTCTTTTTTGTTTATTTTTTATCCTGATTTTATTTTTTAAAAATTTTATTTAGTTTTAATCTCTGTACCCCAACGTGGATTGGTCAGTCACATCACTTGACCAATTCTGTTTTTTTTTGTTTTTTTTTGGGGGGGGTGAGAGGGGGGGGGGGGTGAGGATTAATGGAATGTCCTTTCAAAACATGTACAGCCAGCACAGGAAGACTGCAGGCATCCCATCGACAAGAGTGTAAATGGGGTGGCGGTTTAGTGCAATTAGGGTGTAAGTGGGGGGGCAGTTTAGTGGGGACAGTGCTGTGGTCCCCTTGAGTAAGGTATTTAACCTGAATTTCTGCAGTAAATATCTAGCTGTATAAATATATGTAAATTTATAAATTTATATGTAAATTTATGTATAAATAAAATAATTGTATGCAGTGAAAGTAGCTGTTGTGTATGCCACTCTCAGTGTCTGCTCAATGTCTAAAGTGTAAAGTGGAGTCTGTCTTGGGTTGTGAGACTGTGTGTGAGTGTCTGTGTGCTGTGTGTGTGTGTGTGTGTGTGTGTGTGTGTGTGTGTTCATGTTCATCTCCATCTCCATCTCCCTGTCAGTTTACAGTGCCTAACCCTCAAGGTCATGATGTAAAATGTGAGTATAACTCCCAGACAGCAGTGAGGGGGTCTCTCTGAACAGACTAATGAAAGGAGGCTCAGACAGGCTGTGATTTAATCCACACTGCTGCCACACCTCATCTAAGCTGCTCAGCTTGCCTCCATTACTACACCGATTGGGTTAATTCCACTTGTACACCAGCAGGCGGACTGTGCAGTCTACACAAACCCTGTTATACTAGCCCTGATTCTGAAGAGATGGCATAGAGCCTGAGGATACAGAATACACACACACACACACACGCTAACACACATGCATGCACACACACACACACACACACAAACAAACATCCTCACCATGTGACATGCCCCTACAGAAAAAAGGTTAGCACCCCCCCCCCTTCCCCCTTTAGGCCCTATTCCTTCCTGCCCCACCCCTCTGCCCTTAGACAGTATGTAGAGGTCACGGGCCCCGGAGCTCTGCGTCTTATTGGCTGCGAGGGGATCCGCTGGCTGGTTCATTAATAGAGTGGGAGGTGGTATCAGGCCAAATTTAAACACGATCGTGTGTAAGCAGCTTCAAAAATAAAGTCCTTTTGAAAATAAATTCTCGTGTTTTCCTCTTGTGTGTGAGAGGGGCGGTGCTGGCGGTGTTGTGAGCGTGTAATCGCGTGTAGTATGTGACAGAGGCTCATGCTCTCTGGCAGAGGAGCCTGTGGGTGGGTGGGTGTGTTGGGATTTTGCAGGTGTGTTGGAGGCTTCTGATGTGATGCCTGCGGTGGCTGATCCAGGAACAGCCCCAGGGTGCACAGCGCAGTGCAGACTGGAGCCTGGAGCGCTCAGCTTCACTGGAACACCCCCAACCCCTCCGCCCCTCCGCCCCTCCCTGCCCTCGCCACGAGTACAGCCAAGCTGCTTAGAGGATTACGCAGGTCATTCTGAACGCCTCACCACCCACCTGTTCACCCTCACACAGCGACAGCAGCCCCACACAGCGACCACAGCTTCACACAGTGACCGTACCCTCACACAGCAACCTCACCCTCACACAGCGACCGCAACCTTCACACAGCGACAGCAGCCTCACCCTCACACAGCGACCTCACCCTCACACAGCAACTGCAGCCTCACACAGCCTCACACAGCGACCTCACCCTCACACGGTGACCACAGCCTCACACAGTGACCGCAGCCTCACACAGTGACCACAGCCTCACACAGTGACCACAGCCTCACACAGTGACTGCAGCCTCACCCTCACACAGGGACAGCAGCCTCACACAGCGACCTCACCCTCACCAGCGACAGCAGCCTCACACAGCGACCTCACCCTCACACAGCAACAGCAGCCTCACACAGCCTCACACAGCGACCTCACCCTCACACAGCAACAGCAGCCTCACACAGCCTCACACAGTGACCACACCCTCACACAGCGACCTCACCCTCACACAGCAACAGCAGCCTCACACAGCCACCTCACCCTCACACAGCGACCACAGCCTCACACAGCCTCACACAGCGACCGCACCCTCACACAGCGACCGTAGCCTTCGTGCACACATCTGCCCTCAGGTAGCAGGGCCCTGTGCAGGTGAGTGATGTCCCCGGTCATCATGCCCCACGCTAGCAGTGGGAAACGAGGTCCTCCACGCCTGAGTGCAGCATGGGATCCAGAGACGGGCGTGAACCCAGGTGCCAATGACATCATCACACCACCGGCAGCACCTCACAGGGGAGTCAGCGCATTTAAATCTAGGAGGACAGAAAGGAGATGTAACAGGTGGGTGGAAGGGAAAGAGAGAGTGTAAACAGCATCGAGCTGTGTGTGTAATCTGTAATCCAGACAGTTACACGAGGACGACTCGATACCCAGACAACCCCCCCGATGCTATTATGTAATTTCCTTACATGGGGGACCTCACAGGTTGACCAATCAAAGTACAGAACGTGACATCTCGCTTCCCCCACCCCCCACCTGCAGATTCACACCCGGACTAGTCGATTAGTTCCCCTAAGTCTGCGTTCAGTTACGGCTGGTGCAACTCCTTTCTCTGTCTCTCCCATTATCTCTGTCCCTCTCTCACACACACTTTTTCTCTCTCCCTTTCCTCTCTCCTCTCTTCCTCTCCCACCCCCTTTCTGTGTCTTAAGCACAAATCTGCTGTCCGTTGAAGAGCAGCCCCAGTCTCCCGCGTCAGTGTTTTGCTGCTTGTGTTCCGGTACGTGCGTGCGTCTGTTGGCCCTTCTCAGGGTCATCTGATCGGGGCTGTTCTCCGTCTCAGGCTAGCGTCTGCGTTTCCTGGCAGCCTCGAGCACGCCTGCCCTTCAGGAACCTGCTCCAGGGGGCGGGGCCACGGAGCTGTCTGTCTCCTTCCCCGTTCCAAGGCCTCACCCTTTCTTCTGCTCGTCTCAGACTCCGCCCCCACTTCTCTGAGGCACCTCCCCCCTCTGAGAACCTGCTGTACTGCAGGCGTGCTTGCACGCGGGGAGCCCGGGGCGTCATGTCAAAGGTCAAAGTTCGCACTCCGCGCTCCTCGTTCCTGCCCCGCTGAGTCAGCGGGCGCTGGGCGGCGAGGGTCACGTGACGCAGGGAGCCGAACGCTCGGTCGTTTCTGTGCGGCCAGTGTTTGGCATGCGAGTTCTCAGTTCAGACATCGCCACAGAAGCCAGCAGACTGGAAAGCAAGCCGCGCGTGTGGAGTATCTGCAGTAAACCTGTGTTGTGTCCTGTTGGCTGCGCAATTCACACGCTGTCTGGGGTCATGCCTGGGAACCTAGTGACTCTGCTAACTTTGACAGAAGAAAATGCAGTGTCTGGTACAGCGATGGTCGAAGGTGGCAGGCCAGTGCTGCCGGTGCTATGGTGGATTTGGGTCATAGGGTGCAGTTTCATCAATGGGGCACCTTTCATTACTGAGAATAAATAAATAAGCCTGATTGAGTCAGTGGAACTGGGTTTGAGATTGGGGCATGGGGTGGCCTCTTTAGGGCAACTGAGAGACATGTCTGATTCTATCTTAAGAGCTTCTCATGACCCCCCCCTCACTCACACACAGACACACACACACACACACACACACACACTCTCACACACACAAACAAACACACACACACACACACACGTACACGCATTGAGCTGTAGTCTGAGGCACGGGCCCATTCATCCAGTCATAATGAGTCAGTCTTACCTGCTGTGACTGAGGTGCGGTGTCGTGTCTCATTCTGTAAGGAACGTCTCGTTTCTGAAATCAGGGGCAAAGGAGGCTCCTGAACGGGAGAAGCGAGTCGTCATCTGGGTTCAGAGAGCTCAGAGGGAAACACGAATCTGAAGCACCACAGGCACAGGTAACCGTTGCCCAGTAACCGCACAGAGTGAAAGGGTGTTCAGGCGCTCCTGTAACAGCATCGGGCAAATAGGCAAAAGTGCTCTAGAGTAAGTGATCTAGAGTCCTAACACGCTTCACTCATAAAAATCAAACAGTGAATGAACCCCCATTATCGGGAACAGAGATGTTCTGCTCATAGCACTCAGTGACATCATCTCCAGCAGCCCACAGCTGCCTGAGTGGTAGTGATGTCATCAGCAGCCGCCACTGAGGGGAGTCCAGCGTTGGGCTAAGCTGTCTCATTCTCAGGAGTAAATGTAATATTTCATACATGTTACATAACGTGCAAAATGAGAGATTTATCTTGGAGTACACCTTTAAGAACTTGGCCCCTGGATTTGCAGCTGTCAAAAATGGCCACAAGAGGGCAGCAACTCACTTGACAAAAAGTGGACTGACTCCCAGACTTGCATAATGTTTGGCAATGGAAAAGTACAGGAACGCAAACAGGAGCCCGTCTGTGTTGCTGGCACAAATCTTAAAGCCTCTCCTGAACACGACCGGAGGGCTGGACCTCCCCGACCCAAACGAGCTGATCAAACAAAGTGGGTGACCCGCGTGTGCTGACGCTGCGGCCAGGTCCAACTGGAGTCCAGAGGATCAAAACGAACTCCAGCTACACCTGGAGGTGCGCAGAATAAAGAAAATCTTAAAACCAGCATGCGGTCTTCAGCAAGGTTTCATAAAACAAAGAAAAAATATTCTATTTATAAAAAAGATAGGAAAAGCTAGAGAGAGCAGATCAGGAGAGAAATAAGCAGTTCAGAAATAGCTGGATATTTATATTCACTTTTATATTCATTGCACATATAATCAGACAGCTGATTACATCATAGCTATGATGATCAGTGCTAGAGCTATTGTTTTTGTGAAAAGGGGGGGGGGGCTAACACACTGCATCTGCGCCTACTGCACATTAAATCTGCTCTCTTTATCACACCTCGCATTACATTCAGGTACCCCCTGCCCCTTAACCTGGCATTTACCCCCTCCCGCCTCCCCTGACCCCTCCCTGTCCCCCAGCCCCTTAACCTGGCATTTACCCCGTCCCCGTCCCCATTCCCCCAGCCCCATCCGTCCAAAAGTCCAGAAATGTCTCTCCCAGGAACTGGTGCATTCTGGGTGTTTCCCTTAGGGTGGGGTCAGGCTGGGGGGGGTTGGGCGGGGAGCCGTAATCCCCTTATCCCTGTCCTTTAAATCTGAGGGTAGCAGGGCTGTGTCTCACAGCTGCTGCTGAGGGGGGACGGACGGACGGACGGACGGACGGACGGACAGACAGACAGCACCATGGAGCAGACTCTCATGCTGGGGGTGGAGGGGGTGAGGAAGACAATCCTTCATGGAGGCTCCTCTGACATGCCCCGGTTCATCACCGGAACGAAGGTCTGTCCCATTATCTCTCCCTCTCTCTCCCTCTGACTCTCTGGCTCTCCCTCTCAGACACATGCACCAGCCCTTCCTTCCCCGAACGACCTCTCCCAAACCCCTCACCTCCAAAAACTCTCACCTCCAGACACCCTCTCCAAAAAACTCTCACCTTCAGACACCCTCTCCCAAACACCCTCATCTCCAAACACCCTCATCTCCAAACATCCTCTCCCAAACCCCTCACCTCCAAAAACTCTCACCTTCAGACACCCTCTCCCAAACACCCTCACCTCCAATCATCCTCTCCCAAACACCCTCATCTCCAAACACCCTCTCCCAAACCCCTTCATCTCCAATTATCCTCTCCCAAACACCCTCATCTCCAAACACCCTCTCCCAAACCCCTTCATCTCCAAACATCCTCTCCCAAACTCCCTCACCTCCAAACATCCTCTCCCAAACCTCTTCATCTCCAAACATCCTCTCCCAAACACCCTCACCTCCAAACATCCTCTCCCAAACCCCCTCGTCTCCAAACATCCTCTACCAAACACCGTCACTCCCAAACATCCTCTACCAAACACCATCACTCCCAAACATCCTCTACCAAACACCCTCATCTCCAAAAATCCTCTCCCAAACTCCCTCATCTCCAAAAATCCTCTCCCAAACCCCCCCGTTCCCTCTGATTCCAACAGGCTCATGCAGGTAGTACAGTGGGGGGTTTTTTTTCACAGCAGTAACAGGCACAGTTTACCAGGCTCAGGCTTTCCAGAGGGGCTTAGCTCCACTGGATTACTCTACACCAGGCACCTCACACTCCAGTCCTGCTGGTTCTGCTTTCTGCAAGCAATTTAGGGAGCAAGGTGTGTGGACTCCAAATAATCGATTACATCAATAACCGGAGCGCTGAAACACACCAAAATGTGCAGACTGTGGCTCTTCAGAATTCCTGCTCTACAGAGTAGATAAAACCGGATGGACTACACAGAGGAGGGGTGGAGGGTTGATTTTCACCAAATATCATGTACACAGTACACAGATTTTTTATTTAGATTTTTGTTTGGCAGTTAGTGCCAGTGCCTAGAACTGGCCCTGACTGAAACAACATGTTTGAATTGCCATTTGCTGTCACCTTCTCTTAGTATGTATTGCACCTGATCTTAAGCCAACTAGAACTATATCTGTATGTCACATGCGCCTTTGGTCCATATGAGAGGCACTATAGCCATAACTGGCTAAAGGGGATGAATTAGGTTGCATGGAAAACTGGATGAGTGGGCTGTAAAGCAGCTGGCGGTGTGATGATTGGCAGGTGACGTTCCACTTCCGGACGCAGCTGTGCGACGACGAGCGCACGGTACTGGACGACAGCAAGAAGGTGGGCGTGCCCATGGAGGTGGTGATCGGGAACATGTTCAAGCTGGAGGTGTGGGAGACGCTGCTCACCTCCATGCGGGTCGGGGAGGTGGCCGAGTTCTGGTGCGACGTGACGGTGAGGTTCCGAAAGCTCCGCCCCCACAGGCCGGGGGGGGGGGGGCGGAGTCTCATCCCTGTACACTCCTGCCCAGATTCGGGCCCCGCGCTCCTGCTAAATGAGTCACACCCGTCGTGATAAAATCCTCTTTTAAATGAGTCTGGGGGAAAATGGCCATGTTAGGCTCTGTGTGCTCAGTGCCCCACACACACGGGAGAGCAGTAGACCGTATGCAGCCTCCTCTTCCTCCTGCTCCCTCCGTTTCGCTTGCTCTCCGCGCTCCTCGCGTTCCTCCAGCTCCTCCCTGGTGTGCTGTTCACCAGGCTGTATCTGTACCCGCAGTTTACAATTAAAAATTAGGTCATTTAGCAGACGCACTTATCCAGAGAGACTTACAGTAAGTGCATTCTCTTAAGGAGGATGAGACAGCACATTTTCTGCCTACAGTAGAGCCCATACTTATCTTGACAGGAAAGAGTTAAGATTTGTCAGTGAGTTCAGTTGTTTCTGTGAGTAAATTTGTTTATGTGAGTTTATTTGTTTCTGTGAGTTCAGTCTCTTCTGTGAGTTAATTTGCTTCTGTGAGTTCAGCCTTCTCTGTGAGTTCAGTTATTTCTGTGAGTTAATTTGTTTCTCAAAGTTCAGTTATTTCTGTGAGTTAATTTGTTTCTCAAAGTTCAGTTATTTCTGTGAGTTAATTTGTTTCTCAAAGTTCAGTTATTTGTGGGAGTTAATTTGTGTCTCTGAGTTCATTTGTTTCTGTGATTTGTCTTTTCAGTGAGTTAATTAGCTTCTGTGAGTTCAGTTGTTTCTGAGTTCAGTTTGTTTCCATGTGTGTTCCAAGCCTTTTTTGTGCGGTGCAGATTACACCTGGGTGGGCCTGTGCTCCTTAATCCTGTGTGATTACGCTGTGTCATCACATCTCCATTAGCTAATCCAGATTACTGCAGCGGGTTTAAAACCCCCCCCCAGCCTGCTTCTCCACATCACCTGTGTGTCTGCAGCATCCCCAGTGCACCTGTCCTAATCGGTCCTTTCCCACCTGGATTTCAACATGGACAGCTGTCCCAAAGGAGCTTGTTACAGTTAAACGGCTGTGTGTAGATACACACATAGCTTGTGTTTAATGCTGTTGTGCTACACTGATATTGAGATTCAGATGTATAGATTCACTGTTTTCTGTATCATATGCCACAGGTAGCACAGAGAACCACATATACACGGGTTAACACAGAGTGTATACACACAGGCTAACACAGAGCGTATATGCACAGGCTAACACAGTGTGTATATGCACAGGCTAACACAGTGTGTATATGCACAGGCTAACACAGAGTGTATATGCACGGGCTAACAGAGGATATCCTGGTGGCATAATATCAGTGAGGCTGTGCAACACCCTGCTGTACAACACACACAGTAACCATAGTGACACAATTAGCAACACAACATGCAGTAACCATAGTGACACAGTGGCCAATTAGCTTCCTGCACCGTGCTTGTGGGCGTAAGTGACGAGCCCGTGCCCCCGCAGCACACGGGCCTGTACCCCATGGTGGCGAAGAGCCTGCGGCGCATTGCGGAGGGCAAGGACCCGGTGGACTGGCACATCCACACCTGCGGCATGGCCAACATGTTCGCCCACCACAGCCTGGGCTACGAGGACCTGGACCAGCTGCAGAAAGAGCCGCGGCCCCTCTACTTCGTCCTGGAGCTGCTGAAGGTCACACCGACCCTCGACAACACGCTCACTCGCTCACTCTCTCTCTCGCCCACTCACTTACTCTCATCATTCTCACTCACTCACTCATTCATTCACTCACTTCCTCAGTTACTCACTCACTGACTAATTCACTCACCCTCTCTCACCTACTGACTCAGTCAGTCAGTCACTCTTTCTCTTCCTCTCCCTCCCTTATTCACTCACACACATTCATTTGAATCTCAATCGCCACCCCACTGTCTCACATGCCCTCACACTCTGACCACACTCCTACGCACATAGACACGCAGACAACTTAAACAACCATTAAAATACAAACCAAATGCACATGAACACCATAGTTTCATAGTTGTGTGTGTGTAAGTGTGGGTATCCTGAGAGTGTCAGTTGTCTGCATGCGTATGAGTGTTTGCGTGCGGTCAGAGTGCTAGTTTATTGTATATTTGTCAGCATGTGGGTGTGTGGTGCTGTGTCTGTGGTAACGCTCCTGTCTGGCCAGCAGGTGGAGCAGCCGAGCGAGTACGACCGGGAGTCGTGGGCCATGAGCGACGCGGAGAGGCTGAAGGCGGTGCCGCTGCTCCACGGCCAGGGGAACAAGCTCTTCAAGCAGGGCCGCTACCAGGACGCCTCCAACAAGTACAAGGAGGCCATCATCTGCATCAAGAACAATCAGACCAAGGTGCCCTGGCTCAGCGGCGTGTGCGTGTGTGTGTGTGTGCGTGAGAGCATGTGTGTGTGTGAGCATGTGTGCGTGACAGCATGTGTGTGTGTGTGTGTGTGTGGGAGCATGTGTGCGTGACAGCGTGTGTGTGTGTGGGAGCATGTGTGTGTGTATGTGTGTGTGTGTGTGTGTGTGTGGGAGCATGTGCGTGTGCGTGTTAGCATGTGCGTGTGCCTGTTAGCATGCATGTAATCTCTGTGACCTCTGACCCCAGGAGAAGGCGTGGGACGCTCCCTGGATGAAGCTGGAGAAGATGGCGCACACTCTCACCCTGAACTACTGCCAGTGTCTGCTGCGCACGGAGGAGTACTATGAGGTCATCGAGCACACCACTGACATCATCAACCAGCACCCAGGTCAGAGCTCACGCTGTGCGCGATTTGGGCGGGGAAAAGCCTCAACGCTTTCAGTTCGCAGGGAGAACGAATCTCTGTCTGCGTAGGGAACGGGGCAGTGCGACGTCTGAAACATCCCATCATCCTCTGCAACGTGGCCCCTGGGGACACAGTGCCTCAGACGCCGGTGACGCCACTGCGAGGAGCTCTAAGGGATCCATCTGTACTGTTAGATTTCAGCAGGGAGATGGTCTCGCTGTGGGCGGGGCAAACGCAACAGAAACAGCTTATTATTTTATAACAACAACAATAAGAATAACTTTATTTATAGAGCACCTTTTCAGCAAAAAAGCACAAAGTGCTTTACTTGGGGAAAAAAAGAAGAAAAAAAAAGCACAATAGAATAAAAACACGAAATACAATAAAAGCACTATAAAATAATGAAGATTGAAAGGAGGCCAGGGGCCCTTACTGCAAAGGTGCAATCGCCCTTTAATTTGAACCTGGACTCTGGAACCACTAGATGTCCCCGGACTGAGGACCTAAGAGTTCTCGCTGTCCTACAGGGGACCAATAATTCAGCAATTTAGGCTGGCTCGGGCAATGTAAGTAAACATAAAAAATTTTTAAATCAATTTTAAATCTCACTGGTAACCAGAGTAAGGAGGCCAGCACTGGGGAAATGTGAGAAGCGTGTTTTGTTCTAGTGAAAAGCCTAATGGCAGAATTCTGTATGGCTTCAAGGCAAAGGAAAACATGGGAGAATAAAGCATTGCCGTAGTCAAGACAAGATGTAATAAAAGCATATTTTGTGTATATTTTTAATGTATATAGCATAGATTACATCTGCATGTTTTTCAGTTTAGAGCACCCCAGAGTGCTAATCTTACAGATCTTACATATTTTGACACAATCAACAGACTTACATGATTGATAGTACTAAGATTTTTATATGGAACGTGAACAGGAAGTGATGTCATTAGTGTACATTTACATGCTTCCTATATTAACCCATATACCGATACTGAGAATTACTGTTTGGCAAAGGTGCATGCCTGTCACCATTTATGAGCAGAGAGGTTGTGTGGGTAACAGATCACGGCAGGGTACTATAATGAGTAAGGCATTGGTCTTGTAACCTAGAGGTCACAGGTTCGATTCCCAGGTAGGACACTGCCGTTGTGTCCTCGAGCAAGGTGCTTAACCTGCATTGCTTCAGTATATATCCGGGTGTGTAAATGGATGCAATGTAAATGCTGTGTAACAAGTTGAGTAAGTCGGTCTGGATAAGAGCATCTGCTAAACGCTTGTAATGTAACACCAGCACGGTGGTTTTTCTGTCTATGAGAGCAAAATTATGCAGAGGAAGCATTATTCTGGTTTTTTCTGGTTTAAGAATCAATGAGATTTTTTTTTTTCAAACAATAGCCTCAAGATATTTTGCACAGAAACCAGTTGTTTTTGAAAAAAAAAAAAAATTAAAGCAGTGATACTGGTCAGCGAGAATGCAAATGCGGTAATTCTACCCGTTCTACGCGATGCTTTCTCATGCAACATTTACAGCACATCTGACATTTGTTTGGGTCGTTACCTTGCCTGATAGAATAACTTATTCAATTTATATATGCGGTCATATTTCCTAGCAGCCGCGAGAAGCAGTCCTGCGTGCGATTCAATGCATCAACAAAGAACAGAGTCCACAAGCTGCATTCAGATGCTAATCCATCAGCTAGCTCTCAGGACAACCATTTTGCTTGTGTACCCGTGTTCTGCTTCAGGTTTCACATAAAGATGAATATATCAGGGTTGTTCTTTTTCAGTGCGTGTCCAGTAGGTTCCCTGACGGATTAGCATCTGAACGCAGCTTGTGGACTCTCGTTGTTCTCTGCTGATGCATTGAAGCGCATGCAGGACTGCTTCTCACGGCTGCTAGATAATATTACAGCGTATCTAAATTCAAAAAGTTATTCTATCAGGCAAGGTAACGACCCAGACAAACGCATCGAAGCGCATGCAAGGCTGCTCTCGCGACCCCTAGATGCTCCCACTGGCCCATCTCTGCTAAGCGATACGTGATTGGCTGGCCTGTTGACTGACTCCCCCAACACGTTACATCCACCATCGTATTGCCACAGGGGTCCGGACTTCATGATGCAATGATGTTCTCGGGTGATATTTACACCACAGTGAATGTAACATCCCTCTCTCTCTCTCATACTCTCCACTCTCTCTCTCTCTCTCTCTCTCTCTCTTCTTCTCCTCCCTCCCTCCCTCTCAGGGGTTATGAAGGCGTATTACCTGCGGGCCAAGGCTCACGTAGAGGTGTGGAACGAGGCAGAGGCCCACACAGACTTCCAGAAGGTTCTGGACCTGGACCCGGGGATGCGGAAGGCGGTGAGGAAGGAGGTGCAGGTGCTGAACATGCGCATGGAGGAGAAGAGGGAGGAGGACAGGATCAAATACAAGGGCATGTTCTGACCCCAGGATCCGACCTCAACCCCCACTGGCGCTCAACAAGGGCATGTTCTGACCCCGGGATCCGACCCCAACCCCTGCTGCCACTCAACAAGGGACCGTTCTGTCCCCAGGCTCCAACCCCATCCCCATGCTGCTGCTCAACAAGGGCATGCTCTCACACCGGGTTCTAACCCCACCCCCCGGTGTTGTGCACAATGTCAGCTGTGTGCGACAGTAGCTGTGTCCATCCCGGGTAGGGCCGCTCTCCAGCTGTACCTGCAACTGCACCAGAACCTTTGCCCTTTCACCACAGAATCGGGAGAAAGCACTTCCCCCTCTTGTAATAAAAGAGTCTGCAACAGACCACATTAATGCTTCATCAATAAACGTCACTCACAGGAAGACTGAGTGCTGGATTTCTTCCATTAAATATCCTGCGCAGATGATTGTAGCAAATCATTACACTTATCCCTGTATGTTTGGGTGTGCATTTTCTACTTGCCCAATCAGTAATACCTTGTACTACCAGAAAAAAAGTGTATTCATATTTGCGTGTATGTATGTAACCACACGCCCTGCTGACCTGTTCTTGCCAGATCATCCTTCCGGTCTAGGGTGACCAAGTGAGAAGGGAACTGGGGAAGGGGGTGGGAGGGATGGGGGGGGGGGGGGCATGGCACAATCGAGGACAGCTGGATCAAAAATCTGGCTCACAATTCACACCACACCTGCACTTATACTGTGGCCGCTCACTAATTCCTCTACTTCGACAAAGCATGGAATTTAATTTATAATGCTGCATCAGCAAACTGGAGTATGTGTGTACCAACTAATTTGCAGGCAGCGCATCGAATATTAGAGTCATTGTCCCTCCCTTCCCGTTTCGAACATTGCTCATGGAAGCAGGAAGAGGGAGAGAATGGAGAGCGGAGTGTTTGCGCGCCCGGCTGACACAGAACGAGTGAAAACCAGGGGTCTCGCGAAACTGCTGACGGTGGAAGGGTCTGAAGGACACCCGGGGAGCTGGTTCGATAACAGCATTGCGTCATAGACAGCTAGATTTCCAGAGGGGGAATCCCCGCCGCCGCCGTGCCGTGTATCAGGGGATACTCGCCTCACCGGTGCGGCACGAGCTCGGAGATCGTATTTCACGGGGGCTGTTCTGCGGGCCACAGTCATCCAGGAAACAAAACAAACCAATAAGAAATCCGATAAACTACACGAGTACACAAAAACAAAAAGCATTTAAAAAAAACAATGACAGCATATTTATAGGTCCAGCTACATTTACATGAATTCTCTCTAAATATAATTTTGTCATGTAACACTAATTCCCTCTCACTTTTATGGGAATGGGTCGTTTATAAGAATTTCAATATAGGCTATGCTGTAACACATTTTATTTCAGTGATTAACGTCCAATCATTACTTCAGCATTAGTCTATGTTATTTCGTTTAAATGACGAACAACACTTCATCTTAAGAAAGTCAGCGCGTTTCCTAATGCCGATTAAGTAGCTACTGAAATAAAAATCTGGGCTGTTCTTCTCAAGTGTGTCCTCACGTTTTAAAAGAATACTCTTCAGTTAACGCGGCAAATTGACGAATGCGTGGTCTCAGGCTTGCTTAACTTAATGCACGGCGGTATAGCAGCGTGTCCCGGGGGAGGGGTGCTGCACAAAGAACCCGCCCTACCCGCACGATCCCGCACTGGCCCGCTCTTATACTGGTGCTGATGCTGAGGGAACGCCGCGCGCTCGACCAGTTTAGCCCAGTCGCTCCGTTGCTGCAGCGTGACACGCACCCACAGCGCGCGGATTCATTTTGCCAACACACTGCGCAACAAAACTTACATTCTTTCATTGCATTATCTCTGAGAGGAAAGTTGCAGAAGTAAATGTCGATTTCGGAAATTCGGTTATAGAATTTGACACACGATGAGACGCGGAAGAAATCAAGCCGAGACAGCTTGCTGACTGATTTGTTCTACTGGGGAAAGCGCGTGCACATTTGGAAGGAGATCGTTTTCTGCTCACGGTGGGTTGACTGCAACCGCAGAACGGAAGCAGTTTCATCGCATTCGATTACGGAAAAAGGATGTCTATGCATATTAAATCTGAAGCATATTAATTTAGATGTTTCCCTTTGTTATCGTTACAGTCAGCATCGATTGATCAGAGTTATATTTCATCGCGTGGAACTGGTTTATCTTCATCTGGGACAATTCATTGAACAGACTCCAAAATATCAATGTCCAAATAAATATTTGTTTTTTATTGGAAATAGAAAAAGAAAATCGTTTGAAATAATACATAGAAGGTGAGCGATAGCTATTTTGCTAAATTATGGAAATTTAATATTTTACAAAGACTTTTAGGACTGCCACATTTAAAATAATTACTTTATACAAGCTCAGCGTTTCTTCTTGAAGTGGGGCTAATTGAGTTAAATAATGGCTATCAACACAGATACAGAGTTTGAGAAAACCGGCTTGGGAGAGAATGGATCTGCGCCACCCACTGAGGTCCAGGAGACGGAGAAACTTATCGGTGTCACGACCACCGAACCTACCGCGGGGAACGGCACGAAGCTCCCCGGATCATTCACGGTCAGCATGGGGAGCGACAAATCCCCGGACGCGGACCAAAATGGACACAGCTTACCGCTCAGGTCAGGCTCCGTGGGTCAACTCGGAGCGACTCCTCGCTCCCCGTCCCGTGGGAGCCGCACTTCTTCAACGGGGATCACCGCACAGGACCAGCCCAAACCCCGGGACTATCTGATACTGGCCATAATGTCCTGCTTCTGCCCGGTCTGGCCCGTTAACATCGTCGCGCTCGTGTACTCTATCATGGTAAGGGGAACTCACGGCGCTCAGGTGCTAGCCTTCCGGCCATTCTTCTGTCATTACTATCAATCATTGTTGTTAGCGGTGTGATGAGGTGGGACATATGTTACATTGCGATTATAATATTTGAGTTTCTCGTTAAATTGCGCTCCTATAATGAAATGCAATCGAGTTAAATTATATAACATCCCGCCCTCGTTTCCACACGCACACACACACATACACAGAGAGAGAGAGAGAAGGAGAGCGAGAGAGAGAAACTTTCACTACATTGCACACAGTAAATAAAAATAATATTATTAAGTGTTTAATAAACACTTAGAAAGTACACATGGTCCCTATTGGACTCACGTGTTCTCTGTTAGAGTATAACAATTAACATTGGACATTTTACCCTGTAGCCTATTTTAGAAACAATGTTCTATAACTTACCCTGATAATTGAAGGTGAATATTTTTTAAACCGATCATATGATTAGACAGTGGCGTCGGCAATGTAAATGAAAAGTTAAAAGTAACTTACACCTGTGCTGGTGGTTTCCCTTTTAGTAGTTCCCTTTCAGTAGATCCTCACATGAAACCTTCATTCATTCACTATAAACAGCAACGCATCGACTCCCAGTGTAACTTAGCAGTAGCCTATGAAATTTCACAGTTTATGAGTCCATAACAATTATGTAATGCATGCGCCGATCTGAAAGTCTTTGTGGTTTTTGTACATAAAAATGTTTTGTTGAAAATAATTTCTTTGGTAGCCTACAGGTTTTCTGGCACGTGCAGCCTAGCTATAGATATAGGTATGTTTAAATACGCGACAACCTACAAAATGTAATGTTATTTTTCAAGAACAGTATTACAAATATGTGTGGGGATGTGTGTGGGAATCGCTGACTGAATGAATTGGCTAAATTAACTATGTGATGTAGCAGTTAAATGCATTAATTCGTTTGTAGAAAGGACGTTATCAGTTAGCAAATATATTTAGTCTTTAACAACTATTAGACTACTCATTATTTTTACTAGGCCTACTATACCGAAACCTCCCGTCAATTATAAGTTTTAAGAAGCTACAGGAAACAGCTGGTTTTCTAATTGAAAAACAGCTGGTTAATTTTTAACGCTGAAGCTGAGAAACTACCCGACTCATACGTAACGTAACGTATACGCACGTAAGTTTCCAAAATCGAATATCCACCTGCTGGAAATTTGAAATAGAGATCGATTAATGAATGGACTCATCCACTTTACAAAATTGTTTAACCCGTTCATGTAGGCTCCTGCCGGTTCTGGGCGCGCGATTGTTTTCCCCCTGGGCAATAAACGTCATCAAAACGGAGAGATTGCGCTGAATTGTAGTGGCAAGGCGCGTGAAGGGCGTGGTGGCTTTACGAGGCTCTATTGGTTAAAAGCACAAAGAGGGATTTGCGCAATCCATGTTGACAGTTCGATCAGTATCGCTGTTGGTAAAGCGGATGGAGTATCGTTTGTTCCAGTGGGCGCGTGCATTAATCAGAATGGTTGGAGGCTGAACACAAAATTAAATTTCAAGGAATTAAATAAATGCGGTCATATACACGGCAGGTGATTGATATAGATAGGCTACTGCCTGCTCATATTGCCGCCATTTATAAGGATTGTTGACGCAGACTTGATAGTAGTGGTGTAAGGTGCTTTTCTCTGTTATTTTTCACACCCGGTTGTTGTTCTAACGGCTGTCACAAAAGCCTTGAAACTCGCCTCCACTGCCTGTACACACCGAAGCCAAAGTCAGTGATAAACAGAGCGAGTGCGGATGGAATGAGAACGAGGGGTTCCTCGACCCACTAGAGACATGCCATTTCTTTAAAATATGAATGCCCTGTCACAATGAATCAGCCACGGCGGTCGGCTGTACTCGGGGCCGCGTGGCACTCACCTTAAGCGCGCAGGCAGAGCTACTTAAAAAAAAAAAAAGTAATTTTTTTTTTACAAGCGTTCGCGACAAACGCACGGGGATGGAAACGGTCTCTCTGTCTGAAAGGCTATTAATTATCTCGAGCATCACGGTGACTCTGATTGAAAAAACAAAAACAGTCTTCCAAGTCATTTTCTACCGCTTTCCCTCTCCTGAGATGTATTTGTGGCTGCATAATTATTTGAACTACATAGGACCAGTTTGTGACCTTCCGCCACTTTACATACAGTACACAGCAGCTGTGTTCTCCTCCGGTGGTCCAGTTTGAACCTGTGCAAACCTATGGTCCTTTTTCCACCAGGCTGTAGCTACTGGTGACCAGACAGACCTGCATCCTGTGCTCACCGTTTGGCCTTTACCCCTGTATATGTGTCACTGTGGAGTCCCAGCACTCTGTCACTGTTTATACTTTGCTAACGATGCTCATTATTTGTTAGTGTGTGTGTGTGTGTGTGTGTGTGCATATGCGTTTGTACGAAGCTTTAAAATTTGTGTATGTTTGTAAAATTCCATGGTTGGGCATGTCGGGTGGGGGTCAGTTTTGCTGTATATAGCGATGGAACATATGGTTAGAAGGAGCGGGGGGCTCATTTCAGCAGCAGTGTGTTATTTGGGCTCCTGTGGAGAAAGACACAGCTCTTAGTGCTGATGTATCACCTTCTATTTCATGACTCAGTGATTCTCCTCCTCAACCGTAGAATCTAATGGTTGTGCAGTAGAAGAGATTCCCATAATAAGTACACAAAGGCATGGACACACAAACACATGTCAGCACTGCGACCAAACGGCACATATAACACACACACACTCACACTATACCAACAGTGCTCAGCACTACAGCACAACACTGCAGACTATACACAAAACACATGCTCAGCACATGATGCAACACAGCTCACAAAAACACACACAGTGCTCAGCACTATAAACACACACACAGTGCTCACCACTATAAACACACAAACACAGTGCTCAGCACTATAAACACACAAACACAGTGCTCAGCACTACGAACACACAAATACAGCGATCAGCACTATAAACACACACACAGTGCTCACACATAACTCAGCAGTGTCACCGATACACAAACACAGTGCCCATGTCATCACAACGTACACTTACACAAAACAGTGTCCTGTCACCTAACGTGTCACTGACACAACACAAACACAGTCTCCTTACACCCAACACTAACGACATCACAAAACACAGTACTCACCTGTACACACACAAACACAGTGCTCACCTGTACACAGACAGGTGAGGGGAGAGCTGGCGTTAAAATGGTAGGGAAAGTGGACAAAGACACATCTGTGGGTTTAAAAAGCTACATGCATGGCAATCATGGGGAGTGGAGAGGGAGTGTAATTGGCTTTTATTATGTGGGCTTCCCTCTCTGGGCTATGGGAAATTAACAAACACAGCACAGAACTGCATGTTCTGCACAACCAGCCATGAATTGTGGCCTACAGGGCTCCCTGTGTGTGTGTGTGAGTGTGTGTAAGTGTGTGTGTGTGTGTGTATGTGCATGTGTGTGCATGGTTTTACATGCATGTAAGCATGTGTATGCATGCACATGCATGCAGCTGTGTGTATGTACATGTGTGTGTTTGCGTCCCTGTTCTGTTCTGGCACTGTACTCACGAGGCAGTTTTCAGGTGATAGTTTACTGCTAATAATGACATTACCCGGGCAGAACTGGTGGCCTCTTCACTATGAATTTGTGGAATAATTTACATGTTTTTATGTCATAAAGAAACATGTCTTCTTTTAATAATTCCAGTCTACCTTAAAGGCATACTATGTAGGATTTTTACCTTGAAAATATAATAACCATGCTAAGGCACATTTATGATGCACTGACAATCTGTCTTTATGGACTTTTGCAAAATTTGTGCACCTTTACCAGTATTTGTTATTCTAAAATGGCTTTAGGACTACTCCGGGTGTGGCTACGGAGCCTGTGGTTTGGGATCAGATTTCAGCGTTTGTTGCAGAGCTGGTTAGCCGCTGTAATGGTCCAGATGCAGTGAAGCAAAAAGACAAGCTGACAGGGCTCGTTCAAAAACTACAGTTAACCGTGGAATTGCTTTTCCTCTGCGGTGTCACTTGAAGTTCACCAAGGAGATGGAAAGCGACACGGAGTTGGCTTGTTTTCTGTAGGACCTGTAAGTAACACTCCCTCTAGCTATCCAGCTAGGTTTCCCAGACGTCTGGTTTTTGACCAGAATGTCCAGTTTTCAAATTATTTGTACATGTCCGGTTTGTGTTCCAAACTGAAATATGTCCAAGTGATTGATGGGAGAATTGATGACTTGGTCGTGTCTGCGACTTGGTCGGGTACTCAGGGGTGAGTGGGTTGGTTTGAAGACGGAGAAGGAGACTTCTTTGATTAACGCAAGACCACAACAAGGCAAAAATTCTGCATAGTATGGCTTTAAACAGCGAATATTCTCAGATTCTGACTGATTAAGTCCGGTTGCAGAACTTCTGTGGATTACCACTGATATGAGTTAAAAGCAGAAGAAGCAGGGTTGAGCTCTCTGGGATCCAGCAGCACAGGCACAGGCTGTTTTATTGGTGGAGCCTGTGCTGGGATCCAGTTGCACAGGCATAGGCTGTGTTATTGGTGGAGCCTGTGTTGGGATCCTCCAGCACAGGCTGTGTTATTGGTGGGGCAGCACAGGCACAGGCTGTGTTATTGGTGGGGCCTGTGCTGAGATCCAGCAGCCAGGCACAGGCTGTGTTATTGGTGGAGCCTGGGCTGGGATCCAGCAGCACAGGCACAGGCTGTGTTATTGGTGGAGCCTGTGCTGGGATCCAGCAGCACAGGCATAGACTGTGTTATTGGTGGAACCTGTGCTGGGATCCAGCAGCACAGGCTGTGTTATTGGTGGAGTCTGCATTGAGATCCAGCAGCACAGGCATAGACTGTGTTATTGGTGGAGCCTGTGCTGGGATCCAGCAGCACAGGCATAAACTGTGTTATTGGTGTATCCTGTCTGATCCGCAGCACAGGCACTGTTATGTGATCCGCGGATCCACAGCAGGCAACGTGTTTGTCCTGTGCTGCCACACACAGCTTGTTATGTGGAGTCTGCGTTTAGATACAGCCCAGGCATACGAGCTTATTGGTGGAGCGTTTCTTGCACAACACACTAACCTCCCTCTGAGGGCGTTGCCTGCCACTCCATATAAGATGTCACAACCCCAGCATTTACAGAGCTCTATTCTACTTTATAAAAATACACACACATGCACACAAACACACTCACACACACACACACACACACACACACACACATACTCACCCACACAACACACACACACATCACACATACACACACACACACACACACACACAAATACACACACACACCACACACACACCACACATAAACACACACACTCACTCCCCACCTCACACCACTCACCACATCACACACACACAATCTTCACTCTCCTCTCTCCCTCTCCATTTTTCTCGCCAGCAATATAATTTGCACTGTCCTTGGAAAACACAGTTACCGCGTAACAATGGCACTTTTTTATGATCAGTTTAACTCCACCACACCTCAATTTCACTCAGGTCATTTTCAAAAGATATCTCACCACACAGACCTGCAGTTAATGACACTTCTGTATATTTAGTGGAAAATCTGCTAATGTTAGTAAATAAAATCTAAAGGGAGGATAAGGACAGGAGGGGTGGGATAGCCTCACGACCTGGTGCAGTACTGTGGGGTGGTGGGGGGGTGCAGGGGGGGTGCTGGTGCAGTGTTTGGGAGGTGCAGTATTGGGGGAGGGTGGCAGTATTGATACCAAGAGCTGAAGTAGTTTCAAATTCAGACAGCAAACCCACCCCTCGGCTTGCTGTTTGAAATTCATTCATTGAGGAATATAGCATAGCTATAGTTCTGTGCTGTGTGCTCATTGGCTGCCAGTTAGAGCACTCAATAAACATGACTTCCTCTTTCTCACTTCCCCAACATTCAACCATCTTTGCAGTTGATGTAGCTACTTGGCCAGGTTCTGGTTACAGTAAAGGAGACAAATCTAACAGTTGCAAAGTCAATTTTTGTTTACCAGACTGGCCCACGTTTTTGCAGTTTACTCGCTATAAGCAGAAAACACATGGAGTTTTCTGATTTGCCCTCTGTTAACAGTCATTGAAGCTCAGCTGAAGTGTCTGAATGTAAATGAGAAAATAGCAGGAAAAAACCAGAGACATTTTCACCTAAAGAGGAGCAGAGAAGAATGTTTCAGTTTTTCCACCCATGTTGCATAGGAATGAATGATCGAATGTCAAAGCAAGTCTCCACGGTGGCCTAATGCTAAGAGTGACAGTTACGCTTTTCTGTGACTTCTTGCCGTTTGTGATAAACATTACTGCAGTCAAGCTAAAACAATTGCTAATATGTCACATTTCATTAACGTTACAATTAATTTCTTGCGCAAAGCGAGTACGTGTAGGCTATTGAGTGTACACGTGTGTGATAACGGGCTCTTTTGTAATTCAGTGTTTATATCTGTAATGTATGCGATGTTGTAGTTTAAATTAATGTTAGAAGGAACCATTTTGTAGCAACATTTCTGCAGCTCAATCCTACAGCCAATTCAATGCACATGCTGACCGCCTGAACCTAATTTTGAGCTGACCTCCGCCAGTTGTGATTTCTCGTATGAAATCGCCGAGAGGGGGGACTGAACTGGGTCCCTTCCTGGAACGTCCGTGGGCTAATCCCCAAATACCGCGCTTTCGCAGCCAGGATTTTATCCGCAGGGATGTAGAGAAGCCTGGCAAGCAAGGCTAGCGCTGAGGTAATTCTGAATGAGTCTGGATCAATAACGCTGCTGGTGTATTGGGGGCTGGGGAGGGGAGGGGAGGGGGGAGGGGGGAGGGGGAGGGGCCCTGTTGCACATTCAGCTCCTGCTCTTGTATGCCCTCATAGTGCCTATATTACCTGTATGTGCTCTGAATGTCTATGTCACCTGTATGTGTTCTGAATGTCTCTGTCTCCTTGATGTGCTATGAATGTCTATGTCACCTGTATGTGCTCTGAATGTCTATGTCACCTGTATGTGTTCTGAATGTGTATGTCACCTGTATGTGTTCTGAATGTCTCTGTCTCCTTGATGTGCTATGAATGTCTATGTCACCTGTATGTGTTCTGAATGTCTCTGTCTGCTTGATGTGCTATGAATGTCTATGTCACCTGTATGTGTTCTGAATGTCTCTGTCTCCTTGATGTGCTATGAATGTCTATGTCACCTGTATGTGTTCTAAATGTGTATGTCACCTGTATGTGTTCTAAATGTGTATGTCACCTGTATGTGTATGTGTCTATACCACCGGCTGACGCTAAGGGGGGGGGGGGTCTCAGTCCAGCTCTTAGTTCAGGTGCTGATCCTCTCCCACCTGGACTACTGCAGCTCCCTCCTCGCTCCCTCCTCCCTGCCTCTGCCATCAGAACTCTGCTGCCTGATCTGCACCTGATCTACAGCATGGCCATGCCCCCCCCACCCCATAAGGGCTTGCATCAAATTCCAAACCCTGGTGCTAGCCTATCAGGCGGCTGAAGAGACGGCTGTTTTATATTTTCATAAGATCGTTACCCTTCACACCAAACAGACCCCTCCGTTCTGCTACCTTCGGGCATCTGGCAAACCCCCCACCCCCCACCCCCCACCCCCACCATGTCCAAGTAGCATCTCCTGTCTGTTCTGCCCCCCCCCCCAGTGGTGGAATGAGCTTCCTGGTGCAGTCAGAACAGCAGAAACCCTGCCCGCCTTCCAACACAGGCTGAAGTCTCTCCTCTCTTCAGATTGCACCATGGCTGTCTCTCCAGTGCCACTTCCTTTAGTTATATGCTGCAAATTGTAGTTTGTTAGGTTGACATTACGCTTATTGATTGTGGATGGGCTTGTGTGCCTTCTGGGTGATGCCGCGTCTTTGCGTTCCTGAGAGTACCGCTGATCTCCACTGCTGTGCGTCGCTCTGGATAAGAGGTCTGATAAGTGACTGTAATGTAATGTGGGTCATTCATGCCGGCCTCAAGTTCAAAAAGAGAGTGATGTGATTTCAGCACCATGGACAGCCGAGGCTGGAACAGTCACAGGCGAACTATGTGCTCATTGGGCCATGGTCACCATGGCGACCATTAAATCACTATTCCCTCACTAGTGGGCAGAAGGGAGGGGCCACAAACATATTATTAATCTGTTTATCAAACATATTTATACTGTTTGCTCATGTAGTCTCAACAGCAATGTTACCAGACCTGGGTCTGTTTTGGATTCAAATGCTTTTCCGTGCTCTATTGATCTTGCCTGGTGTAACTGAGCCTGCCAATATGACCAGAAGACGGGGTTTGCACTTTTTGAGAGTGCACTTTATTTCATTGGTTCCAATACACCAGACAAGATCAGTAAAGCCTAGAAAAGTATTTGAACCCAGAACAAATACCTATTTGACCCAGGTCTGGTTGTTACATAGGAGATGATCATGCCATTTGACGTCATTTAGATACAGACACTCTATTATATTGTTACAGATACAGTATGTCTATTTTTGTTGCCATTGTGTTATTATTCTGCAGTGCAGTACCATAACAGCCAAGTGCATTTCGGTTCTGTTTATACCTTATGAGTTATCAACGCATTACTGCTCGCAGAAGGTCTGCTAATTGAGTCTCATACGGCCAATAGCGACAGCCATAAATGCCATTAACCAGCTGCTGTCTGGGCATCATGAGCTTCCCCCGGAAGCAGCCAATTAGAATGGGCCGATGTCACAGCTTTCAGGAGGAGCCGCGGCTCGTTTGGTGGTCTAACAGGGGTACGGATGAATCAGCGGATGACATCACATTCAGGTGCTGATTTACATCCATCTTATTCTGACAAGCACTAAAAGTCAAATAAAAACATTTTCTTTTTTTTTTGTGATCCTTAAATGCGTGCGCACACACACACACACACACACACATGAACACACTCACACTTGCATACACACACACACACACACACACACATGAACACACTCACACTTGCATACACATACACACACACACACACACACACACACACATGAACACACTCACACTTGCATACACACACACACATGAACACACTCACACCTGCATACACACACACACACACACACACACACGAACACACTCACACTTGCATACACACACACACACACACACACACACATGAACACACTCACACTTGCATACACATACACACACACACACACACACACACATGAACACACTCACACTTGCATACACACACACACACACACACACATGAACACACTCACACCTGCATACACACACACACACACACACACACACACATGAACACACTCACACTTGCATACACACACACACACACACACACACATGAACACATGAACACTTGCATACACACACACACACACACGAACACACTCACACTTGCATACACACACACACACACACACATGAACACACTCACACTTGCATACACACACACACACACACGCACACACACATATGAACACACTCACACTTGCATACACACACACACACATGAACACACTCACACTTGCATACACACACACACACATGAACACACTCACACTTGCATACACACACACACACACACACATGAACACACTCACACTTACATACACATACACACACACACACACACACACACATGAACACACTCACACTTGCATACACACACACACACACACACACACACGAACATACATGAACACACTCACACTTGCATACACACACACACACACACACACACGAACACACTCACACTTGCATACACACACACACATGAACACACTCACACTTGCATACACACGCACACACACACACACACACACACATACAAGCATACTCACATAATCTCTTCCGTGTGCCCAGTCCAGGAACAGTCTGCAGCAGGGAGATGTGGACGGGGCCAAGCGCCTGGGTCGCCTGGCTCGCCTGCTGAGCATCGTGTCCATCATCCTGGGCCTGGTGATCATCATCATCTACGTCACAGTCACAGGTGTGCATACACACACACGCATGCGCACATACACACACGCGTACAGTATAGATACACACACGCATGCGCACATACACACACGTACAGTATAGATACACGCACGCGTGCGCACATACACACACATGTACAGTATAGATACACGCGCATGCGCACATACACACACGTACAGTATAGATACACACACGCACGTGCGCACATACACACGTACACATACACACACTCTCACACATGTACACATATACATACAGTATAGATACACAGAGTCTCACAAATGCAGTTAAATTCAAAAGTAATGGACAGTCATGGCAAATTGGTTGCCTTTCCTCAGTATTAATCATAATTGCATTTCAAATCAAACAGTTACTATGAGACAACATTTGCAATGTCTACATTTATTTTGCGATGTTTGTTTAACATCTGTTAAGCTATATTACCAAAATGCCATTCAGTGAGTTCCCCCTCATCATAAGTATTGGGACAAAGTAAGTTCTGACAAATTTAATGAATTGCAAGGTCAATATTTCATTGTATTCCCCATACATTTGATGACTGCATCAAGTCTGTGGCTCCTGGACATCGCCAGGGTCATGATGTCATCTCTGAGATGCTTTGCTAACCTTTTGCCACGGCCCTTTTCAACTGCTGTGTGTTTGCTGGGGTTCCAGACTTCAGTTGCCTTTAGAGGAAGTGAACAGCATGGGGTTTAAATCTGGTCACTGACTGGGTCACGTCAAGCACTTCTATCATTTTTTTCCAGAAAAGCTGCTTGGCTAAGTTTGCGGAATATTTTGAGACATTGTCTTGCCGCGTGACAGACTTCCATCCAATGAGTTCGGTGGCATTTTTCCGAATGTTGGCGGACGGCGTTTCTGTACGCTCCTGTTGCTGCCGTCGCTAGTGACATCATCGATAAAGACCGTTGAACCGGTTCGAGATGCAGCCGTGCGGACCCAAACCCGCCACACCACCTCCACCATGCTTGACAGAGGAAGTACTCGGTCCAGTCTCTCACTTTCTCCACACTTTCACCTTTCCCACACTTTACATTACATTACAGGCATTTAGCAGACGCTCTTATCCAGAGCGACTTACACAACTTCTACATAGCATTTTACATTGTATCCATTTATACAGCTGGATATATACTGAAGCAATTTCGGTTAAGTACCTTGCTCAAGGGTACGACGGCAGTGTCCTAGCCGGGAATCGAACCTGCGACCTTTCGGTTACAAGTCCAGTTCCTTACCCACTGTGCTACACTCCGTCCCCACTCCGTTTCACCTTTCCCTCACTCTGCTAACCATTCATATCTGTCTCGTCTGCACGTAAGAAGTGTTTCCATATGCCATCAGGCGCCTCTTCGTATCGGTTCCGCTCTTATCGCCGATGAGGTGGTGTACATCTGGCAGTGTTTCCCTCTGCAATTAGCCTCTCTCAGTCTCCGGCACACGGTGTCCTGCGAAGCTTTCACCCCCCCCCCCCCAGTGTATGGAGATCATTAGCAGTTACTCGAGCTGACAAATTTTGGATTTTTTTCCGCAGCTGTTATAGTTATCCTGTCATTGCTATCCGATGTCTTCTGTGGACAGGTTTCTCCAGCAGTTAGTTTCGTCTTCGGAACATTCCATACTGTTGACTTCGGAATACACAAATATTCGGCAATAGCTTGAATTGAGTTTTTCTTTTCTTTCATCCGCGCAACTGCTTTCTTGGTTGTCTAACTCTATTCTATTCTATTGTCTGACCCTCGTCTGCAGTTTTGGCAGTACAAATTCCTCTTAAGGATGTAACCTGTGCCCCGACACACAACTTTCCATTCATAAATAATTACAGTAATATGGTGAACCTGTGAAATTTTTTTAGCAGCCGACCGTTTTGTCCCAGTACGTATGCTTGAGGTTACTTGACTCATTGAATGGCATTGTTGAAATAAATGCATAGTCCTTTGTCTACGTCATTATCATTGCTTGATTTGAAATGAAAATTTGATTAGTACAGTTGAGAAATAACCAATTTGACACAACTGCCTCAATATGTTTGCATTTAACTGTAAACACAGTATACATGCACACACAGATACATACACAAAGTGTACATACGCAGTTGCACACGTATGTATGAACACAACAGTATACATATACATACTAATGCACGTGCACACAGTATGCACACACTCTCACACATACAGTACGCACTCACGCACAAATAGAAGCACAGATTACATACAAACACACACACACTCTCACACACATACACACACGCGCACACACAGACAGACAGACAGACAGACAGACACGTGTTTATGTCTGTGACACTATCTCTGTTTTCCTCCAATCACAGCGATGGGCGGGGTGTGAGGGTTTATGCCCCTGGCCCCTGGCCCCTGGCCCCTGGCCCCTGGCATGGAAGCTCGTCTCATCCGTTCATTACCTGTATTTACCTGAGAAGATCACCTGCGATGGTACTGTGACACGCCTCGAACCCGCCTCCACCCCATTCTGGCGTGTCACTTTCAACTGAGGAGCCAAACCAGACCATGAAATCGAAGATAATGTAACCAACCAAGAAACACATCAGTAAAGAAGACATGCATGAATCAGATAATATTCCCTACAGAAAAAGATAAACAACATAAAAAGTAGAAGTACAGATACTAAGTGGTTTGTGTGCGGTCCAAAGGACACTCACGCCCAAAAACGGAAGACTGACCTTTCAAAAGCGAAGGCTTCCACCAAGAAAAACATGCAACTAAATTATTTAAGTATACTCCTGGTTGACTCCTGTGTATTCCAAACGTATGATTATACTGATATGTTCGCAGTATGTTGAGTGTAAATTTTGTAAAATGTTTAGATACAGACCCGAGAGGGAGGGAGCGACGGCAGGACAGTTTCCTGCGTAGCGGGGGGTTAGTCAGGATGCAATGAGGTTTGCGGTGACGTTTGTTTTGCAGTTTTTGAGAAAGGAGCACCTGCATGCTTTCTCTGAGTGCGGATAGGACTCTGCGATTTTATGACGTTGTTGATATTCTCTGGGTGCTGGGATAAGCACTATGACCAGGGTGATCGGGCAGGATGCCAACGGTGGCGGTTTCCCTGTTTCCTGTTTCCCGGTGAAGAGACTTACAGGAAGAGATGGCGGGACGTGAAGGTCTGCAGTAAGAGCACCGCAGAAGGCGGGACGCTGGCACGAAACTCCGAGCGAGAGGGTCAGAGGATGAACCCACCCCCCACCCCCCCTCGCCACCTCTCCAGTGTACAGGGCCACGTGTGCCAACCCTGCCCACCTGATACCAGCTGGAGCAGGAGCCACGCTTCCTCTCCATTTTCTGATTATCTGGTCACTTCCTGTTGTCCGCCTGCTAGTTTCCACTTCCTTGTTACCCACTTCCTGTGAGTCTCTTCACCGGGACACTCTAAGCCCCTCCCCTTTGAACCTGTGCTGCCACACACCTTCCCTTGCCATGCTATAGTACGATAGACATATGAAAATAAATATATATATATAATATATAGGCATGCTTAGGGCATACAGGTAATTATCAGGTTTTTCTGTACCCCACTGTAATGACCCTGTGAAAAATGTCCCCACTGCAAGGGGATGTCTCATATGTTTGCGACAAAACGTCAACAGATTTATATCAACTGCAAGTTAGCGCACCTGTCTGTCTGTTTGTCCATCTGTCAGTCTGTGCTCGTGTTGTTTCATTTAAACAGATCCGGTTATCACTAATCCAACCTCACAGCACAAGTCTGTTTGCATACTGTGGGTGACTGCGGAATGAAACAAAAACAAAATGGAGGTGGAGATGGTGGCTATTGTTCCAGAAGGCTCAGAAGGCGAAACAGTCCGAGTATTGGCCCGGTATTACATTACAGGCATTTGGCAGACGCTCTTATCCAGAGCGACGTACAACAAAGTGTATAACCATAACCAGGAACAAGTGTGTCGAAACCCCTAGAGAGAAGTACCGGTCCAAGTGCAGGGAACAACCACATAGTACAACTTGGACCCTGAAGGTTAAACTGATTAACACTAACAACGAGAACGGCATCAACGCAGTCTATGGAAAAAACACAAGTAGTTAAGGTATCCCCGTACTGCAGCAGTGACTGTAACCCACGGTAGAACATATTCATGAAAATGGGCATCTGTACTAGTAGAGATAAAAAATATATATTTCTGACATTAGTCTTCAGAATCTGACATATGATAACAGCACCTGCCGTTGAGAGCAGGCCGGCCTGTTAATTGGACGGCCCTGGCACCTGACTTCCCTGTGATTCCCATGGCATGTTTGATGAACGTTTGATGAGCGTTCGATGAACTTTCACGCTGCAGCTTGCTGTGATGTAACGACTCAGTAAATTGTCCCACAAAATGTTGGAGGTGAAGCTCTTCCCCATTTGATCACCGCAAACCCAAAGCGCTCGGCTCGACTAGTACCCTACAGAGGGGCTGAAACGAACACAACTTCACTGTTTCCCTTCCTGTCTAAAAGCTGATAAAGCATATTACTTAGGAAAACCCTAAATGCCATGTATCCCATTTATATTTCAACAGCCTTTGGTAAAATCTGCAGACATACAATAAATATTTAATTTTTTTAAATACAGAAAGGCATTATGACTTAATCAGGGAAATGATTCTTGCAGCTGACCCTTCTGCTGTTTCAATGAGATTATGTAGATTATGTACCTGTGACCAGCCGAATTTCTCAACCAACCTCCAGGCGAAATCTGTCAAATTTGACGTGACTCCTACCCGCACACAAGGTCCAGATGCACAGTCCATCCGTCAGTCAGTCTGTCAGTTTCTGTGCCCTTCTCCTGTCTGTAGTTCCAGGGTTCTGCCAGGCAGCAGGACGGTTGAGTGGCGGGCTTTAGTGGGGGAAAGGCCTGTTAAAGGCACAGTGTAGGCAGGTGGAGGTAACTGAGTGCTGTAACATTAGGAAACGAGCAGAGAGGCCGTCTCCCAAAGCCTGCTGTCAAAAGAGACTAAGGCGGAGAATGGTGCCCGCCTCCTCCACCCCCCCCCCCATGCCCACCTCTGTGCCCGCCACCGCAGCTAATGCCCAGGCCATGCATTACATATTACATTACATTACAGGCATTTGGCAGACGCTCTTATCCAGAGCGACGTAGAACAAAGTGTATAACCATAACCAGGAACAAGTATGACGAAACCCCTAGAGAGAAGTACCGGTCCAAGTGCGGGGGACAACGGCATAGTTCAACTTGGACCCTGAAGGTTAAACTGATTAACACTAACAACGAGAACGGCAACAACGCAGTCTATGGGAAAAATACAAGCGGTAGTTAAGACAGTTAATGCACCTAAGTCACCTACGAAACAGCTGCCTAGTTACAACCCTAAGCTTACAGTCATTTACAGGGGGGTAGGGAGGGATGGGGAGAGGTGCAGCCTGAAGAGGTGAGTCTTCAGTCGTCGTTTGAAATGGGTCAGTGTCTCAGCTGTTCTGACCACCACGGGGAGGTCATTCCACCATCGTGGGGCCAGAACAGACACCCTGATGCGCATATTACACCCTGTAGTTCACACTCCCCGCTGGACGACATGTGCCACCATCTCTTACCCTCCCGACACAGAAATCTCCGTTTCCTCCACGTTGTAAATGCTCTACAGTTACGTTGCAATTTATGTTGTCGATAATTATTTATATATTGCATATTGTAAATCTCAGATATTTGTATGTTTATTATAAATCTGATGTGAGAAGCCAGGGCACTGTGGTGTCAGATGGTGGTCCTGGTTAGCTGGGATGTGGGAGGTGTTGTTTTTCATATCTTTGGCACGTGTGAATAAACCTTTACATGCATGAGAGTGGAGTCAGGAGTCATGATGTACAGTGAAGATTCATTTACAGAACCGTTTCTCCAATCACACGTTCACACACATGCATATGCATATTCACACACGCACACACACACATACACATACGCACATGCATACACGCACACACACACACACACACACACACACACACACACACACATAAACAATCATGTAGTGAAGTTTAGAGACGTTAGCCAGTTAGCACGTCCCACTACAGACTCTAACATCACCCCTGGAAAGGGCATGGTTTGGTAATAAGACTGGTTTGAGTGAGACTGATTTCGCAATAAGAGTGAGTTGGTATTAAGTGCTTTGTTTATTAGATGGAGACTTTGGCTGTTGGCACAGTTGTATTGTCCTGTTGAATGCAGACCTACCCTGGTGAACGCTTTTGGGGGGAAAGTTGCTTCAGGTGAAAACCCAGCTACATTTTGTTGAAAAGTGAAAGTGTTTTAGGCGACTAGGATGTAGCCAGGCTACAGCTAGATAAAAGCTGAGCTATGACTGGGGTTAAGCTAATCGTTTATGTCAAAACATCTCTCAGCCTAGATTACCACACCACTGGACATCTATATTCCGGGTTTTGCAAACCCGGAGCCCCTGTTACACTTACTTACACGCACAAACACACACACACACACACACACTCCCAACTAATGTCTCATAAATGATTCATGGTGCAGGAAGTGGCTTCGCTTCAATTAAACCAACCATTGCTGCAGCCAGTGTTTTATCTTTCCTGGGTTTAAAAAATGGATTTTATCTTTATGTGCGCACAAAGCCGGACACACACTCCAGGGCATTATCTGATTGCACAGGACAAGTCGGTTACAAAACCAAAAGAAGCACAGGGCTGGACCAACACTGAACTGATTAACTTTACGGTCAATAGCCAAAAGAAGCACAGGGCCGGACCGACGCTGAACTGATTAACTTTACGGTCAATAGCCGAAAGGAGGACCATATGGATTTATGATTTGTACACTCCTTGCCCCAGGTTTGTATACAGATATCAGGACACTGTAAAATCTTCTTTTCTTCTCTCAACTGAAAGATTTTAAGTAACTGATTACAATTGCACTTTTAAGTTTGCTCAGCTTTCAAGGTTCAATGTTCTGTAAATTATAATGGCTAATCTTCAGTGACAAGCCTTTTATTCTGGCACAGCAGCCACAAATAAACTTAACTCATATTATTCTGTTCAGCTGACAAAATATTTGTAGTTTTGTGAACTACATTTTAGTACTTCATTCAAATACAAAGGGTTAAGGTAAGGAAATATTACCAAGTCCATGTAACTAAGAATTTTACACTGGGTCAATGTGAGAAATAATGATGTTTGTGGGCCAGAAGGTGGGGTTTACACTTTTTGAGAGTATTTCATTGGTTCCAATACACCAGACAAGATCAGTAAAGCGTAGAAAAGTATTTGAATCCAAAGCAAATACGTATTTGACCCAGGCATGTTAGTGGGGGAGAAAAGATTTTTAAAAAATTTCTTCCTTCCTTTCTTCCATCCATCCATCCATCCATCCATCCATTCATCTGCTGTAGCGCTTGCTTTTGGTCCAGGCTATGTTGGGACTGGAGCCTATCCTCGCATGCACTGGGTGGGCCCAGCGGGATTCGAGCTCAGTATCCTCCTGCTGCGAGGTGACAGTGCTGTTCACTGCACCGATGCACCACCCCATGCAATCCACGTAATCTACCGGTACTGAGAATTTCAAGGCAACTTGCTTCTCTAAATTTTTTTTTTAGTCTTGAGCTTAACTCAGGGCCACATTCACGTACATAAATGTCACTGAGCAAATCGTGGGCTGACGAGGGTACGCTGGTGCATTCACGGTCCGCCTGAAATTAATACCTTATTAACCGGGGCTACAGCTAATTACAGAAAATGATTCCGCCTATTGTGTGCATTTTGTGTATGAAGCGGCGCTTGAATGGCGCAGTTCAACAACAAAAATAAGACTGTATAGCGCATCAAATACACAGTGAAATGTGCAGCGTGAATGCTGCTCTTACAGTCGAAATAATCTTTTAATGATGCTGCATAATAAATAAATAATAAAAGCACGATTTCAAGATGACCATCTCGAGATTACAGTCTGGTCATGAGGCGGCACAGCGGCGTGGCGTACAGCGCTGTCGCCGCACGGACAGTGAGTTCTGCGCTCGACTCCTGGCCGGCCCCACTCAATGCATGCTGGGATGCGTTCCAGCCGCCCACACAACCCGGACCTGAAGAGAGTGGTATAGAAGACGGACGGACGGACGGACGGACAGAATATTGTCAAGCCTTGTTTATATATTTTTTTGCCCCACAAATACCTTTACATTTTTTATGTTGGTTTGTTAGCTGAACAGCACAATATGGGCTAATACGTTATTTATGGCTGTTGTGCCAGCGTAAAAGGTTTGTCACCGACAGTTAGGAGTCATAATTCACGGAACATTAAACACTGAAAGCTGAGCAAACTTAAAAGTGCTATTGTAATCAGTTGCCTAAAATATTTTTGGTTGGGAGAACAAAAGCTATTTTTTTTTCTTTTCTTTTTTTTTTACAGTGCATGCGCCTCTGGGAGGTCATGTTCTTGGTTGCCGCGGCAACGCTGCAACATTAAAAAAGAGAACAAAATGTTTTAACCGCGGGACGCCCCTGGGCCCAGGGGGCCCCTGGGAGACATTAACGAAAGCAGGTCTGGATATTCAGCTCCCCGTGCAGCTCAAACCTCACACACGCCGCTGACACCAGCACACCGGCACTGACCTACACCATCACTGACAAACACTACACCGCACAGCACTACCGACACAAACAAATCTCTGACCTACACCATCACTGACAAACACTACACTACACAGCACTACTGACACAAACAAATCTCTGACCTACACCATCACTGACAAACACTACACTACACAGCACTACTGACACAAACAAATCTCTGACCTACACCATCACTGACAAACACTACACTGCACAGCACTACCGACACAAACAAATCTCTGTCCTACACCATCACTGACAAACACTACACTGCACAGCACTACTGACACAAAAAATCTCTGTCCTACACCATCACTGACAAACACTACACTGCACAGCACTACTGACACAAACAAATCTCTGTCCTACACCATCACTGACAAACACTACACTGCACAGCACTACTGACACAAACAAATCTCTGTCCTACACCATCACTGACAAACACTACACTGCACAGCACTACTGACACAAACAAATCTCTGACCTACACCATCACTGACAAGCACTACACTACACAGCACTACCGACACAAACAAATCTCTGTCCTACACCATCACTGACAAACACTACACTACATAGCACTACCGACACAAACAAATCTCTGACCTACACCATCACTGACAAACACTACACTACACAGCACTACTGACACAAACAAATCTCTGACCTACACCATCACTGACAAACACTACACTACACAGCACTACTGACACAAACAAATCTCTGTCGATACAAACAAATAACCACTGACACACAAAAACAGCAGCACCAACGCAAACAAGTAACCACTGATACAAAAATACAATCTTTTGGTTTTCCAATATATGTCGCATTTGACACCGAAATACTACCACTGACAATTTCACACATGCACATCACCACTGACACATTCACACGTGCACATCGCCACTGGCACACTCACATGTGCACATCACCACTGACACATTCACACGTGCACATCCCCACTGACACATTCACAAGTGCACAGCACCACTGACACATTCACACATGCACATCACTGACACACTCACACGTGCACATCACCACTGACACATTCACACATGCATATCCCACTGACACATTCACACATGCACATCCCCACTGACACACTGACACACTCACACGTGCACATCACCACTGACACATTCACACATGCATATCCCACTGACACATTCACACATGCACATCCCCACTGACACACTGACACACTCACACGTGCACATCACCACTGACACATTCACACATGCATATCCCCACTGACACATTCACACATGCACATCCCCACTGACACACTGACACACTCACACGTGCACATCACCACTGACACATTCACACATGCATATCCCCACTGACACATTCACACATGCACAGCACCACTGGCACAAACAGGGCACAAGCACGCTCCTCATGCGGAAGGTCTCGGGGGAGACTCCTGTCATGAGCAGCGAGCTCCCTTCCTGTTCGTCCCTGGCGAGGCGCTGCCATTGGAGACTGACCCGCGCTCCACAGCCCTCCTGCGCCTCGAGGGGGGGGCGTTACGTCACCCTGAGGGGCTGTTATTCACCCCGCGGGGCCAGGGAACCGCTGGCGGCTGGCCTGGGATCAGCTCGGTTAGTTAAAGGGGGGGGGGCTATGCAGACCGAGTGGTTGTGAGACAGCTCAGCGTGTTAAAAAGGGCCTGCACCAGGATTAGCAGTCTATTAAATGGGGCTGATCCAGTTCTCAGTGTGTTAAATGGGACTGATCCAGTGCTCAGTGGGTTAAATGGGACTGATCTAGTTCTCAGTGTGTTAATGGGACTGATCCAGTGCTCAGTGTGTTAATGGGACTGATCCAGTGCTCAGTGTGTTAAAGGGGACTGATCCAGTGCTCAGTGTGTTAAAGGGGACTGATCCAGTTCTCAGTGAGTTAAAGGGGACTGATCCAGTGCTCAGTGTGTTAAACAGGACTGATCCAGTTCTCAGTGTGTTAATGGGACTGATCCAGTTCTCAGTGTGTTAATGGGACTGATCCAGTTCTCAGTGTGTTAATGGGACTGATCCAGTTCTCAGTGTGTTAATGGGACTGATCCAGTTCTCAGTGTGTTAAAGGGACTGATCCAGTTCTCAGTGAGTTAACAGGACTGATCCAGTTCTCAGTGTGTTAAGGGGACTGATCCAGTTCTCAGTGAGTTAAACAGGACTGATCCAGTTCTCAGTGTGTTAATGGGACTGATCCAGTTCTCAGTGTGTTAAACAGGACTGATCCAGCGCTGCTCAGCGTGTTAAACGTGGAGGCGGAAGCAGACGCTCGTATGGGGGGGGAGCTGCAGTTTTTGGGCAGCGCTCGCGGCGTCCCTCGGGACGGCCAGCCAAGTGCCGCAGTCCCAGCAGTCCCGCAGGGCGAACGGCACCGCGGGGGCGGCCGGGGCGCGGGTACGAGCGCCCGACCGCTCCCCATCCTCAGGGACCGCGGAGCAGCCCAGAGGCCGACGGGACGTGGGGAGGTCTGCAGCGAGAGCACCCCAGAGGCCGGGGCGCTGGCACGAAACGCAGAGCAGAAGGAGCAGAGGACGCAAAACCCTTCTCCTGGCAGCCCAGGGCGTCTGAAGGACAGCAAGGACGGGCTACTGTGTGTCAGTGTCCTGGGGATCTACTCCGTGGGTCTGCCCGTGTGTCTGTCCGTGCGTCTGTCTGTGTGTCTGTAGGTGTGTCTGCCTGCCCCCGCTGCGGCAGCTTCCGGACGGCGAAGGGCTTCTGCTGAATTTCCCACAAGGCTCGGCTCCGGACAGTAATGCATGCCCCTCTCCGCCAGACAGCATTAGCGCGGCTGTTTGCGTGTGAGACTCGGCTAATGTGTCTCTCTAATGAGTCTGAGTGGAGTGTGTGTGTTTTTTAATGGGAGCTGCACTGCTGACTGCAGTAGGGCTGCTCCAGCACTGCTGAGCCCTGGGTCTCTCCCCCTCCTGCTCCTGGGTCTCTCCCCCTCCTGCTCCTGGGTCTCTCCCCCTGCTGCTCCTGGGTCTCTCCCCCTGCTGCCCTGGGTCTCTCCCCCTGCTGCTCCTGGGTCTCTCCCCTCCTGCTCTGGGTCTCTCCCCCTCCTGCTCTGGGTCTCTCCCCCTCCTGCTCTGGGTCTCTCCCCCTCCTGCTCTGGGTCTCTCCCCCTCCTGCTCTGGGTCTCTCCCCCTCCTGCTCTGGATCGCTGCTTCTCTGCTTCTCTCTGATTTACGCTGGTTACACAGCGAGCCTGGCTGCCATTCATTACATCTGTGACCTCTGACCCAGATATACGCACAGTAACCCATATGTAAACAGAGCAACACACACACACACACACACACACACACACACACAGACCTACCACATCATGGCAAAGAGCTGAATTCTGGTGAGTTTCACATTAAAGACTAAGGCCTCATCATTTACCCCCCATCCCCATACCAACCCCCGATCAGCCAGCTGTTTTACCCCCCCTACATACCAACCCCCCCATCAGCCAGCTGTGTTTACCCCTCCCACATACCAACCCCCCTCACCAGCTGTGTTTACCCCCCCACACTCAACCCCCCTCAGCCAGCTGTTTTACCCCCCCCACATACCAACCCCCCTCGCCACTGTTTTACCCCCACATCCAACCCCCCTAGCCAGCTGTTTTACCCCCCCCCCACACCAACCCCCTCAGCCAGTTGTTTTACCCCCTTATACCAACCCCCCTCAGCCAGATGTTTTACCCCCCCCCCAACCAACCCCCCCTCAGCCAGCGGTGTTTTCAGATGACTCAGCGCTGAGTGCTGAGTGGCTGTGCATTGGCGCTGATGGTGTGGTCGCTCTGGCTGTGTGTGAGATGCAGTTTTTGGATGCAGTGTAAGTATTGACTTTAGCACTGCAGGGAGTGCAGAGTGAAACTGTGCTGAGCAGCATGGTGTTTCCCGTTGAGTGACGGTTTAAATGGGTAAAGCAGAGGCGGTTGAGTGTATATCATTTCTCCTGATGCACCGCTGGAGGCAGAGATGCCTTTTGGGTTAATGAACACACCGCCTCGCTGCAAAGACGCTGCCGCTTGCTTCCATCGCTGCTGAGTGAGAGGGCTGGGCTCTAATGCTGTCTCAGCTGGGCTAGGGCACTGTGTGTGTGTGTGTGTGTGTGTGTGTGTGAGTGTCTGTGCCTCTGTGTGTGTGTGAGTATGATGTGGTGTGTGTGTGTGGTGGGGTGTTGTGTGTGTGTGGAGGACGTGTGTGTGGTCTTCACCTGGCTTCACTGCAGCTCTTAAATCCTGCGTAACTCTGAGCAGCTGCTGTGCCCCTCCGTGCTCTCAGAGCGGGGGAGCCATCAAACTGTCTCATCACCCGGCCCCGCTCCCGCAGGGCACCTCTAATTCCTGCCTGCAGCAGATTTACAGCTCAGTTAGGGAGAGCTGACAGGGGCCCAGAGCCGAGAGCGCTCCACTCCCCCACTGCATAATACAGCACAGCACAGCAATAATACAGCTCAGCTCCCCCACTGCATAATACAGCACAGCACAGCAATAATACAGCACAGCTCCCCCACTGCATAATACAGCACAGCACAGCAATAATACAGCACAGCTCCCCTACTGCATAATACAGCACAGCACAGCAATAATACAGCACAGCTCCCCTACTGCATAATACAGCACAGCACAGCAATATACAGCACAGCTCCCCCACTGCATAATACAGCCACAGCAACGCATAATACAGCAGCACGCTCGCCCCACTGCATAATACAGCACAGCACAGCAATAATACAGCACAGCTCCCCTACTGCATAATACAGCACAGCACAGCAATAATACAGCACAGCTCCCCCACTGCATAATACAACACAGCACAGCACAGCTCAGCTCCCCCACTGCATAATACAGCACAGCACAGCAATAATACAGCACAGCTCCCCCACTGCATAATACAGCACAGCACAGCAATAATACAGCACAGCTCCCCCACTGCATAATACAGCACAGCACAGCTCAGCTCCCCCACTGCATAATACAGCACAGCACAGCAATAATACAGCACAGCTCCCCCACTCCATAATACAGCACAGCACAGCTCCCCCACTGCATAATACAGCACAGCACAGCAATAATACAGCACAGCTCCCCCACTGCATAATACAGCACAGCACAGCTCCCCCACTGCATAATACAGCACAGCACAGCATATACAGCACGCTCCCCCACTGCATAATACAGCCACAGCCAGCATAATACAGCACAGCACAGCTCAGCTCCCCTACTGCATAATACAGCACAGCACAGCAATAATACAGCACAGCTCCCCTACTGCATAATACAGCACAGCACAGCTCAGCTCCCCCACTGCATAATACAGCACAGCACAGCAATAATACAGCACAGCTCCCCTACTGCATAATACAGCACAGCACAGCAATAATACAGCACAGCTCCCCACTGCATAATACAGCACAGCACAGCACAGCTCAGCTCCCCCACTGCATAATACAGCACAGCACCAGCATAATACAGCACACAGCATATGCCCATCCCACTGCATAATACAGCACAGCACAGCTCCCCTACTGCATAATACAGCACAGCACAGCAATAATACAGCACAGCTCCCCTACTGCATAATACAGCACAGCTCAGCTCCCCCACTGCATAATACAGCACAGCGCTAATACAGCTCAGCTCCCCTACTGCATAATACAGCACAGCACAGCTCCCCAACTGCATAATACAGCACAGCACAGCAATAATACAGCACAGCTCCCCCACTGCATAATACAGCACAGCACAGCAATAATACAGCACAGCTCCCCTACTGCATAATACAGCACAGCACAGCTCAGCTCCCCTACTGCATAATACAGCACAGCACAGCACAGCACAGCTCCCCTACTGCATAATACAGCACAGCACAGCTCAGCTCCCCTACTGCATAATACAGCACAGCACAGCACTGCTCCCCTACTGCATAATACAGCACAGCACAGCACTGCTCCCCTACTGCATAATACAGCACAGCACAGCACAGCTCCTCTACTGCATAATACAGCACAGCACAGCTCCCCGATGCATAAAACAGCACAGCCCAGTGTAACACTACAGCACAGCAATTATACAGGATAGCACAGCCCCCCCACTGCATAACACTACAATACAGCACAGCACAGCTCCCCCACTGCATAATACAGCACAGCACAGCTCAGCTCCCCTACTGCATAATACAGCACAGCACAGCTCAGCTCCCCTACTGCATAATACAGCACAGCTCCCCCACTGCATAATACAGCACAGCATAGCAATAATACAGCACAGCTCCCCCACTGCATAATACAGCACAGCATAGCAATAATACAGCACAGCTCCCCCACTGCATAATACAGCACAGCACAGCAATAATACAGCACAGCTCCCCAACTGCATAATACAGCACAGCTTGGCACAGCTCCCCCACTGCATAATACAGCACAGCACAGCAATAATACAGCACAGCACAGTATAACACAACAGCACAGCACAGCTCCCCCACTGCATGATACAGCTCAGCCCTGCACAATACAGCACAGCACAGTGTAACACTACAGCACAGCACAGTAAAGCACTGCACAATACAGCTCAGTGTAACACTACAGCACAGCACAGTAAAGCACTGCACAATACAGCTCAGTGTAACACTACAGCACAGCACAGTAAAGCACTGCACAATGCGGCTCAGTGTAACACTTACAGCACAGCACAGTATAAAACCACAGCACTGCAGCATAGTGGTTAGCACTGTTGCCTCGCAAGAAGGGGGTTCCGGGTTCAAATCCGGGTCCGACCGGATCCTCTCTGCGTGGAGTTTGCATGTTCTCCCCGTGTTCACGTGGGTTTACTCCGGGTACTCCGGGTACTCCACACTCAAAGACATGCATGTTAGGTGCGCTCCTGCAGGTGCCCTTGACCAAGGCACTGGCCTCAGAACTGGAGTTGGTCCCCGGGTGCTGCACTGTGGCTGCCCAATGCTCCTAAGTATCTAGGATGGGTCAAAATGCAGAGGACAAATTACCCCACGGGGTTCAATAAAGTATATCTTATCTTATCTTAAACTACAGCACAGCACAACACAGCACATCAACACTACAGCACAGCACAGCAACACTACAGTACAGCTCAGTGTAACACTACATCACAGCACAGCAACACTACATCACAGCACAGTGTACCGCTACAATACAGCACATTACAGCAATACTACGGCACAGCACAGCACAGTACAGCAATACTACAGCATAGCACAGCATGATACAGCATGGCACAGTGTAACACCACAGCAACACTACAGCACAGCTCAGTGAAACACTACTGCACAGCTCAGTGAAACACTACAGCACAGCTCAGTGAAACACTACCGCACAAGTGACAGAATGGTGATAAGGGAGAGGAAAGTCAGGGTTCACTTACAGGAAACTGCAATCAGTGACCACAGCCAGTCTTCCAGGAAACGTCTAATGGACTGCAATGCCCACGCTCATTAGTTCAGCATTATTCTGCATTTAATGGTGAATCAGTCACTCTGAATATGCCCACTTTACTGCGCATTTAGCAGCAACCCCATCAGGCCACTCTGAAAAACACACACTCACTTCTATTGTCTTTCCTCACCGGATTGGACTACATTTCCCATGTTTCCTCTGCAATGGCTGAAGCCTTTAACCCAAGTAAATAAATGAGTGCACCTGTTTTCTTAGATCGCCCTATGGTACAGAGACTGCATTAACATCATCTTTGTTCCTGCAAACACGAGACGGGCAGGCCAAACAAAAACACGGAGGGAACACACACCTGTCCAGGTGTGTCACCAGCGCCAGGTGAGCCACCAGAGCTCCCCGACTCCCTCCTGAGCCAATTAGCAGAGAGGGAGCTCCTCATCAGCAGCCCCGTGCACGCCCCAGGGCATTCTGGGTCCTCCCTGAGTTAAAGCTAAAACCCTTTAATACTGGAAATGCAGTAGCATTGTCTATTTGGAGCAATTCTGAACAAAGTTTATCTCTTAACATGGTTCCTATCTTATCTTCAGTTTACTTGTTTTATTATTTAATTTATTTTATAATTAAAATGTATCAATGTAGAGGAATACTTTCACCAGTCAATTCTTATATTAGGAGTGTGCTGCTATAAATTCCACGTGAAATTAAACCAAAATTTAATAGTCACTCATAAAAAATAAAAACAAAACCAATAAAGCGCTAAGACATGAAGCCTGTTTTATTCAGTTGAGATTTTACATTAGATTTTTTTGTACTAAATCTGGTTATTTTATTGCCCACTACAGAGGGCTTGGCATTGGGCTTTTTGGAGACGATGCTACTTACGTAATTAGCACAACAATTCACATTTTAACATCAGCAGCTTATCTACTTATTGAACCGCCAATCAAAAGTGAACTTGCACTGACAAAACGGACATGTCCTGTAACATTTAGCAACAACTCTCATTTTTATAAAATTACGAAGCTGAAACGAATACAAAATGTTTAATCATTTTTTCCTGCTTATAAATTTGTAAAAAATAAAACAAAATGTAAAAAGTATACATCTTTATCTGTTGATGTAGTGAACACTGTGGTTCCATTGGGTCCTTAACTGTTCGAAAAATGTGTTGGTCTGATCATTCCAGACGCGATATCTGCTTGCGATGCAGAGGTGCTGGTTGGAAGAGTGGAAATTCTTGCAACGTATCCAGATTTTTGGTACTCGTCTCTGTAAAGGGTAAGAGCTGAGGCTTTACCGACACCCTGTGGCCAATATTGGGAACTGAGAGTGAGAATTAATTGTTTATTTCGGGGGGCCGCAGCGTACAAATGGAGCACGCAAGTCGGGCTTGCGCTTCAATTTAAATAGATTTATTTAGTATTATTTATTATTACAACGGCGTGTTCCTGAACGGTTCGGATAATTACACACATATGACTGATAAGTATAGCCCTCCGTGAAATCGCGGGGTCTTTCCCCATTATAAACAACGGTTTTAACATTAGAAGGGTAAAAAAAACTACAGAACGGCGATCAGCCCCGTTGCTGTTCTGCTTCTGACAGAGAAACGTTTCCAGGGCGACAGTGTCTCCCCGCCGAACGGGCGGTGCCGCTGCGCTTCTCCCAGGGGCAGGTGAAGCCCTCTGCACGCCCACGCGCTCTGTACACATCCCATTGTCTGCTGGAGTTATTGTTTATTCAGGTTCTCCTCAGTTGCCGAGGGAGACGGCTTTGTTTCGCATTGTGAGCGAACAGCAGATTTTAATCACGGATCCGCGCCCTCGTGCCAGAATTGCCTCATCAATCACTGCGAGTCCCCTGCAGGACTGCAGACCAAAGTAGAAATGTATTTAACTACTAAAGGGGAGCTTTTATACAAATAATCTGTTTTAAACACTAATTGAATACTAATAGGAAACTAGCCCCTTAGTTCATTTATTTTACTTAGCATATTGACTCTGAATAAACCTATTAACAAATCCCAGGTACTAATTAATTGAAAATGTGACCATTGACCAACTACTTCCAAGCTACACTTTGGAAATTGTTTTTAATTACAGCTTTTAAAGACACCAGCAAACCTCCATCTGCTTATAAAGGTCCTCATCAATCACACTGTTCTGTTTGTCTCCTCTTCTGCTGAGAGAGGGAACTTTGAGCCAACTTCAGGCCCCTGCATTAATCACACAATCACCAGAGCACACCTGCCAGACGACCCGTTTCCAGGACTAAACAGGACTGAGTGTGTGTGTGTGTGTGTGTGTGTGTGTGTGTGTGTGTGTGTGAGTGTACGCACGTATGAATACACGTATGAGAGTGCATGTGAGTTCTGAGATTACATTGTATTAATTTAGCAGACACTCTTATCCAGAGTGACTTACAGCAGAGAACATGAGTTCATCAAAATGGAGGGAGGACTGAGATGACTGGAGGGAGATAAACAAAGGTGGGAGAGGTGAAGGGTCCTGAGTGAATAAAGAATAGCGAGGGATGAAAGGAGGTACAGATGGAGGGAGAGAAGGAAAAGGGCGTGGCAATTTGAAGGATGGACCTGAAGGTGTCTATGGACTTAGTCCAAAGGCAGGAAGTTATGTTTCAAGGTTTCATTTATTGAACAGGAAGTTAACTCTCCCTGGGAGATGTTTCATGGGTGAGGCAATGCTGGCTTTGCTAGCATGGTGGCGAGGTCACATATTACAACCAGAGCAAGTAACAATTCAAACAACTCAATGGCCACATACAACTGGGCCCTGTTTCATGGAGCAGGATTACAGAGTTAGCTGGATAGCTGCACTGGGTAAAACCTGGAATTCTCCCAAATCTGGAACATGGACTGAAGTAAAAAGAGCTGTTCCAGGTTTTACTCAACTCCAGCCAACTCTGTAATCCTGCTTTGTGAAATACCCCCCCTGGAGAGTTCAGCAGCCAGATAAGTTCAGTCCTGTCGCCATTTTCAAACTTTCACCTCATGTTCTGGTGCCCTTGAACATGGACCACATGTCTCTGGAACGGGAACGTGAGTGTTCCATTGAAACAACACACCGCCAGCATGCTGCTGTACTCAGCCATCTTATCCCCCCCCCCCCAGTGAGCTTGGGGAGGAGCCACCATTTCGGCTCAGAGGAAGGAACCCAAGGCTCACCAGCTGCACACCCTGGGCTGACTAGACATCCTATTTTCCTCACACATTTCTTCTTTCTTGGACCACAAATATCCGCCCAGGCAGGTATTGTGTATTGTAAATAGCCTAGCATTACGTTCATAATGCCCCTGTCCTCTTTTCTTTTCTTTTTTTTTTTGGAATCTGATACACCCTAGCACACCCACACCACAAATGCACAGAGTTAGAGTCCACCAGCCACTCACACGCAGACCTGGGTCAAATACGTATTTGTTTTGGATTCAATACTTTTCTACGCTTTACTGATCTTGTGTGGTGTATTGAAACCAATGAAATACTCCCAAAAAGTACAAACCCCGCCTTCTGGTCATATTGGCAGGCTCAATTACACCAGGCAAGATCAACAGAGCACAGAAAAGTTTGACCCAGGTCTGCTCACACACCCACACAGTGAGCACAGTCTTGGTACACAGGGACAGGAGCGAGGAAATGCTCAATTCATCAATAAAATCGGCAGACCGGAGACCTTTCTCTCCTACTGGTGTCTGCGTCACTCGAAGGGTGTGTTGCTAGGCAGAAACATGTGTAGCGATTCACCCCGCCCCGGCAGGAAGAGGATCTGGCCCCTGGCTCTGAGCCCCCAGGCAGGATAACACACAGGGTAAACTGCTGTCCGTTGTGTGTACCGCACCAGGAGCACAAACAGCCTGTGTTTGACACAAATAACAAAGGCACGGGTTATTGGTGAATCTCTCCCCGCGTGTCACACCTTGGAAAACCGTTTGCCCTGTGTTTGCATAACAAGCACTGAGAACAGCAGCGTCCTGGTTTGGGCTTTTGAAATGAACCTCCACCAGGATGCTCCACGTGTCTGAACACAGCCTGGCGCTATCTGACTCACAGGGGGAAAGAGCGTTTCCCACGGCAACAGGGGGCGGTCCCAGCCAACCCGCTCCCTCCCTCCGTGGAGTCATTTCTGACACCGGCAGCTTTCGCCTGCAACCCTGTCGCACACCCCTCCTGGCTGGTTCTCCCAAATCCACTTCTCTGATTGGCTGCTCCAGTACAGGTGATCTTATTGGGGTGTGTTAGATGAGCTTCAGCCACATCTCTGATTGGCTGCTCAAATGCAGGTGATCCTATCAGGTGTGCGGGAGTCAGCTGCAGCAGTATTTGTTGGGGGGAGGGGGGGTAATGTGGGAATGGGGCGCACCTGTACACGGGGTGTTCGGGGCACAGCCGACTGGATTAAAGCAGACTGGCAGGGCTAGTTTAAGAGGATCTAGACGAAGATAAGAGAGACCTTGTGAGAGGGCTTTTAAAAAATGAATATTAATAATATAAAGTGAAATAACTGGTTGCAGTGGTACTTCTTTCAGAGCTGATGTGTGCATTTCGTTCTTTTGGTGTGGCTGAGATCTTGGACTTTCGAGTTCCGGCCACTGTGGGATCAGTCTTTTTTTCTTCTTTTTTTGCCAGAAAGTTCCTGGGGGGAAACTCATCTGGGGATGGGGTGCACTGGGTGTGCAGTGCAGGTACCCAAAAAAATGTGGCAGGCTCGTTGTGTACCCCTGTAAGATCAACAAAGATAGACGACATTGCTTTTTTTTAACTACCTGTCCCATAGGTGATTTGTGCTGGACACCAGCGAGTAAAACAATCTGTGCCCATGATAGCCGTTCTCCTCGGGTTCTGGCTTTCCCGTCCCTGGGACTGCAGGTCCGCTGCGGGCCGGGTTTCATTCCGGCTCAATCCTGTAAGGTCGCTGGAGCCCCTGTTCAAGCGCCATAATTTTGTGCCGAAACAAATATTAATAAAACACAAGTTTGGTTCCGTATCAGTTTGGTCTTTGAGCTCTTTTCCACAAATGGGTTCTTTTTCGATGGAACAGGTTGTCCACATTTTCAACATTTAGGACTTTGCTGATTTCAGTTCAATTGATACAAAATTGAAACTTATTCGAAAAATATTTGTCACAGCAGCACATTCCAGAAAAAGAAAAGTCTCGAAAACTTGAATAATCTATATCCTTAAATGAATACAGAATATTCTTTGTGAAACAAATGCAGTTTCGACAGAGGATAAAGCTTACACATTTGAAGTCTAATTTAAAAAGCAACAGCCCTTTATACTCAAGGACATGCAGTTTAGCACGAGGCTACACCAGGAACAGGTTAAAAAGCCCTGCTCTTTTTCCTAAGCCAATACAACCTGTTCTGCCTGCAACTAGTGCCAAACTATGCAGCTAGACTTTTAACCAAAGTGGGTAAGATATCACATGACCCCTATCCTTACTTCACAGCTGCCAATAACTTCCTGTATCAGTTTTAAGGTTTTAATTAGACATGGACTGCAGACTTTTTAACCCTTTACTCTACTTACAGAGAGCTGAGACCAGCTAACAAGCATCTCCCAACTGTACCTGTCTAGATTTTGAACAAAATGGAGACCTTGTTTTTCAATCCAGGGCCATAGACTCCAGAATTTCACTGTTTTAAAAACCCATTTTTGTAATTTTGCCGTTTGTTCATTTTGTCTAGTTTACACCAAGATTGTGAATCACAATGAGCCATTTGCATGAAAGGTGCTATATAAAAGTTGTTCTACTTCCTGCTCCTCTATGTGATTCAGCCTAAGAGAGCATCACCATACGAAAGACCATAAACCGGATAAATTACTCATAGCTTCATATGGCACAAGCACTTTGCAGTATGGACTTGACTGTACACGCTGAGGATAATGGAGTTTGCAGTATAGACTTCACTGTACGCTAAGCAGGATAATGGAGTTTGCAGTACGGACTTGACTGTACGCTAAGCAGGATAATGGAGTTTGCAGTACGGACTTGACTGTATACTGAGCAGGATAATGGGGTTTGCAGTATGGACTTGACTGCAATATTATGTAGGATAATGAAGTTTTCATTATGGACTTAACTGAACACTATGCAGTATAATGGAGTCTGCAGTATGGACTTTACTGTACACTATGCATGATAATGGAGTTTGCAGTATGCACTTGACTGTACACTATGCAGGATAATGGAGTTTGCAGTACGGACTTGACTGTACACTAAGCAGGATAATGGAGTTTGCAGTATGGACTTGACTGTATGCTTAGCAGGATAATGGAGTTTGCAGTATGGACTTAACTGTACATGATGAGGATAATGAAGTTTGCAGTATGGACATAACTGTACACTCTACAGGATAATGGACTTTGCAGTATGGACTTGACTGTAGACTATACAGGATAATAGAGTTTGCAGTATGGACACTTGGTGAATATGAATTTGTTTTTTGTTTAAATTTAATTGCACTTCTTATTTGAATTCACATACAATTGCCATTTCACTATCTACACTTAATTATTTTTTATAAAAAAGAGAAAATATAATGCAAAGCTCATATAAAAAACCAACACACAGTCCCAACACGGATCACAGAGAATCAGAATCAGGACTACCCACCCCCCCCCGACCAGAAAACCCAATATTCAGACCGAACCTGTCCTCCTGCCATGGGGAGAGAGTCCAGTGCAGTCCCCCCCCCCCCCCACCAAATGAGGATATGGGGACAGTATGGGACTGTTGTATATGGCCCATAGGGGTACATACAGCGTGTAGTGCATTTAACAGGGGAAAGAGCTTCACTGCTTCACATCCCCTCTATCCTGTGAGGGGGAAATTGGGGGAGGGGGGAGGAGTTCCCCTTCAAAATGAACGACTCTGCCCCTTTTAACAAAATGAACGGAACCACAGCACACAAACCACGGCAAAGAAATATAGGGGCACACAGCAGGTGGGGAGGCAGGCACACGCACGCACACATACACACACATAGATATATGCACACCACACACAGGGTCTGGTATGGAATCCAATCCACCCCGGGGTGGGGGTGGGGGTGGGGGCACTGGCCAATCGGGGGCCCACAAGATCCCTGTCCAGCTGCATACAAACAGTCCTCCTCCCACTGGTGTCTGCACGCGATTGGCTTATGAACCGCGGTGTACGAGAAGCAGCGACTGACACTGGCCATTTCGGACGAGAACACATCCGCGCCCCCCCAAACAGACAGCAGGGGGCGCATTGAGCACTGGGGTGTGACTGGGGCTGGACACTCCAAAATTGGGAGGAAAAGGGAGGGGGGGGGGCTTTAAAAAACTGTGCTTTCTGGTCATAGAGGCTGTCGATGGGTGTGCTGTGATGTAAGTGATCATGTGACTGTGTGCTTTTTGGGGGTGTGTCCATTGATTGCGGTTCTAGATGTTCGACTCAGACAGCCAGAGGGGCGTGGTTTATGGCAGGTAAGTGGGCGAAAGGGGCGTGGTTCGTAGCAGGTGAATGGGTGGGAGGGGCAAGATTTGTGGCAGGTAAGTTGGTAAAAGGGGCGCGGTCCGTGTTTGGGTGCGGCAATGATGGACATGATAAAAACAACCAAAGGGGGGCGCTCGTACACGCAGGGGTTCGTTCTGCAAAGCGGATCTCCCTCCCAAATCCCCCAAAAAACATCTCACGCCGCCCCCGCCCCCCCCCCCCCCCTCCATCTCCACATCCCGTTCTGTGCACAACACTCTGAGCCGGTCACAGACATCTGCACATACAGAACACAAAATCACCTCTGATATCATTTATGAACAATGTCCCTCAATTTCAAGGGGGGAAAAAAAGCAGATAATTCATCTCTGGGTTAATACAATTTACAGGTGCAAAAAATAATAATAATAAATAGAATTTCCCCCAGTGCAGGTAAGAGAGTGGGGTCCGAGCTGAAGCAGGTCACGTAGATTGGGTCGTGAACCAAACGCCACCTGACACAAGGAAACCCACAGCAGAGCTCACATTAAGCACCTCCCCCCCCCAACCCCCCCCACAGACCTGCTTTTCAACCACTGGCTGATTTGCAGCTGATTTGAACGAGTCACTTTGATTACACCAATTTACACTAATTAAGGCCTTAATTAAAGCCAGGTGCGCCGGAGTCACTTGTGCCACCTCCACACAGTCAGGTTGGGTCAGGGTCATATCCCCCCCTGCCCCCCCCCGCCCATCCCACCCCCCCCACACTGTGATTAGCCTGTGAGCAAAAAGGACACCAGCGTCTTTATCACCAAACAGCCAAGGCACTGCATTTCACTGCGTGTGTGCGTGTGTGAGTGAGAGAGTGTGTGTGTGTGTGTATGTGTGTGTGATGTGGTGTGGTGTGGGTGTGTCGTGTGCGTGGTGAGTGTATGTAGTGTGTGTAGTGTGTGTGTGTGGAGTGAGAGAGTGTGTGTGTGCTTGTGTGTGTGTAGTGGAGGTGTGTGTGTGTTGTGGGATGTGTGAGTGTGTGTGCGGTGTGTGTGATTTGTATTGAGCACTTTGCGTGGTGGGGTTAATTCGTGCAGGCCATGTGGTGTGTGATAGTGGGTCTGATTGGTGCGGTGGTGTGTGTGTCGTAGCAGTTTGAATGGGACGTAGTCTCAGTTGTGTTGTGAAGGAGAGGTGGGTGGTAGGGGTGGTGTGCCAGCGTTTGGGTGTGTGTAAGAGACGCGGGTGGGGTCCAGGGCAGTGGGGCTTTCGCGTCAGTGGGGGTGATGGGGACGGGGCGGTCTGTGCTCAGAGCTTGTTGGAGCGTCTCAGCGTGTCTCGACCAGGAGCACGCACTGGGGACACTTCGGTGGCGGGCAGGGACTCTCTCCGAGGCGGCCATGGAATGGGCCAGCGGACTCTCGAGCCTGAGTGAGGCGGATGTCGCCCTCGTAGTCGTCGCGGTGCTGCCGCAGCCGGTGGAAGCCGTCCTTCTGCCGCGTGGACTTGGCCGAGCACACGCACCAGATGATGCAGGCCGTGATGACCAGGGCGGTCATGGAGGCCGCTGGGGGGGGAGAGAGGCGGCGGTGAGAACAGGAAACGGTAAAAACAGGCCAAGCACGGGAACGCACCACAAAAGAAAAATTAAAACTAAAAAGGCATTGACAAAAAAAGAACTGAATTTAGAAAAAACACTACTGAAAGAACATGAAAAGCAGTTAAAATAACATTCTGCAACAATTAAGTTAAAATTAAAAGCTAGAATATAAAAATAAACATTTGCCGTGTTTCACGTGCTTTTGTAATTCGCTTTGGTTAAAAGCATCTACAAGTGACTAAACTATAATTTGCAGTATTCAAAATGGCTTTAATGGAAGAAACAGTCTCGGCTTCTGCACAGTTTAGCCACCAAAAAATGAACTCAATGAACTCCTGAAGGTCCTGGCAGGCTGTGAATCTGAGGTCTGACAGCATTGCAGACTACCAAGACTCCTGAAGGTCCCGGCAGCTGATTGGGCCAGACTACCAAGACTCCTGAAGGTCCTGGCAGCCGATTGGGCCGGACAACCGAGACTCCTGAAGGTACCGGCAGCCGATTGGTCCCGGCTTCCTCCACTCACTTACCCGCGGTGGCCACCACAAACTCCCGGGGGAGGCCGAAGATGTGGTTGTCCATGTCGAATTCGATGATGATGGAGCTGGCGGCTTCATACGACGACACGAACACCTGGCAGAGACGGGTTTCCCCACACGCGTCAGACAGACACGCCTTAAACACAGCTTAACATACGTACCGCCCCGATGTTTGAGAGGCATTATGGGAAATTCGAAGTCTGTCTATATAAATGAATGCACATGCACTCTCCTACACTTTTACGCAGTAAAAACACTGTGTGTATTTGTGCACAGGGTTTTCCCTTGTGGGTGCTTATGAGAAACACTGCATGAGTAATCGCTGATGTCATCGCTGAGGTCATCGCTAGTCCCGTAGACCCTCACACACCCACCTTCTGCCGCTGCTGCTGGTAGCCGTCGGCGACGGCCTCGATGTTGTGAGCCCCGGGGGCCAGCAGGGCGTGGAAGTACCCCCCCTCGCTGGTGAACACGCGCACCCCCCCGTTCAGCACGATCATCGCCCCCACGATGGGCCGCCCGCTCTTATCCTGCACCACGCCCCGCACCCCTTTATGCACCTGAGACGGAGCGAGAGAGAGAAAGAGAGAGAGAGAAAAAACACAGAGGGGGTTTAAATTTGGAAAGAACATTCTGGAACACCTTTCAACGCACATTAGACCACCTCAATCGTAGTTAGACGGAAACCTCATATCTGGCAGAAACAGAAGTCTCAGATCGCAGAGGGGGGGGTGGGGACAAAAATATAATTTGTCCCCACCAAGTTAAAAAAAAAAACAGCCCATGGTGTTCTGATATTTACACGAAGCACTTTGTCCACATCACATTGTAAACTCCGTCTTATTTGTCCAGGGACAGTACTTACAGCCAAACTCTGTTCTACTCTGTAAAGCGTGTTTGTGACAGTTCTCCGTAAAAAGTGCTATACAAATAAAATTGAATCGAAATTGAATCTTCACCTGAAAGAAACATAACCCTGCTCCCTATTTTCACGCATTTTGACATCAGTCCCTGTCCCAGGATAAAATTCCACACAGAAGCAATTTCCTTTACTTTTTTCTGAATGTATCCAAAACAATAAAAAGACCCTTAAATCTGCCTGTACCCTCAGAAGCAATGGAACAGAGTTTTTACTCATCCAGACAGCGCTCTTAAAACAGACAGAACTGGTTTAACCTTGGAATCGGAGAGGTAAACAATTTTATATCTGTGTAGAATCCACCACACCTTCCTGACCAAAGCAAACCATTATCATATCAAATCATAAAGGAAATGGCTTCTGTGTGGAATGTCATCCAGGGACAGAGAATGATGTCAAAATGCTTGAAAATAGGGAGCAAGACCTGGTTATGTTTGTTCAGGTGAAGATAAAAACAGGAATCGCGTTTGACTGTAAGTACTGTCACTCGACAAATAAGACAGAGTTTACGATGTGACGTGGATGTCAAAATGTACGCGCTCACTCTCAGTGGTAGACATGGATTTTCAACAGCGTTCCTTTGCTGCATTCCACTATCTATTTTATTTTTAATTTTTTTTAAAGGAGACAGGACAGCCTGACTGTATGCCTTTTCTTCCACCTTATTCAGACTGGGAGAACAGACAGAAACGGGACCACAGGGTCGGGTTTACAAACGTGCACAGGAAGTAAAACCCAAACACAGGAAACAAACAGATAGTCGTATGACACATAATTTGAATTTGACATATTTGGATGTGCTGCACCCCAATGAAGATGTGGAGCCAAGCCCCGCCCCACCCCGCCCCACTCACCTCCACCAGCATGCTGAGGAGGGACTTCCTGTTCTCCGCCCACAGGCGGGACAGCTGGTCAGCAGCGGGGAACAGGCAGCAGCCCGTGTACACGGTGATCTCAGGACAGTGCCCGAAATCCAGACTGAAGTCCTGAGAATTGGGACCGATATCAGCGTCACACACACTATACACAAACTACACACACACACTACACACAAACTACACACACACACTATACACAAACTACACGCACACACTACACACAAACTACACACACACACTATACACAAACTACACGCACACACTATACACAAACTATACACACACACACACTATACACAAACTACACGCACAGACACTATACACAAACTACACGCAGACACTATACACAAACAACACGCACACACTATATACAAACTACACACATAGGCCTACACTATACACAAACTACAGATACACACACACTATACACAAACTACACACACACTACGCACTATACACAAACAACACGCAAACAGTATATACAAACTACATGCACACACTATACACAAACTACACACACACACTATACACAAACTACATGCACACACTACACACTATACACAAACTACACACACACACACTATACACAAACTACACACATGCACACACTATACACAAGCTACACGCACACACACTATATGCAAACTACACACACTACGCACTATACACAAACTACACACACAAACTACACACACACACAGGTTAGTGTACCTTCATGCTGCCCATGTGACTATGCCATTCGGCTGCGCGTAGGACGCCCCCCGGAATGTTCTCCACTGCAGACACACAATAGGGACGGGTGAGCTGGGCCCCGCTGAGCCTCCTCCATCAGGCTCGCTAGCAGGACAGAATTCCCCCAAATCTACACCCCACCCACTCTCAGCATCACCGCCTACCTACCTTGGCTGTTTGGACACCCGGGACGCCCAAGGTGCATCGTGGGATGGTTGTTGGCATATACGGAAGCAAGGTACTTCAACGTGTCTTCATTCTCCACTGAGCACAATATGAAAAACAGCCTTTTGTCAGGAAACTTAACAAACATTAAAGCCTTACACCAGGAAACAGAGCCTACACCAGGAAACAGAACATTACAGGAAAGAGAGCCTACACCAGGAAACTGAGCATTACAGGAAACAGAGCCTACACCAGGAAACAGAGCATTACAGGAAACAGAGCCTACACCAGGAAACAGAGCATTACAGGAAACAGAGCCTACACCAGGAAACAGAGCATTACAGGAAACAGAGCCTACCCCAGAACAGATTACAGAAAGAGCTACACAGGAAACAGACATTACAGGAAACGAGCCTACACCAGGAAACAGAGCATTACAGGAAACAGAGCCTACACCAGGAAACAGAGCATTACAGGAAACAGAGCCTACACCAGGAAACAGAGCATTACAGGAAACAGAGCCTACACCAGGAAACAGAGCATTACAGGAAACAGAGCCTACACCAGGAAACAGAGCATTACAGGAAACAGAGGCAGAGCACAGGACATACCTGGCTGGACAGGTTTGTTGTAGGGGTAAGTGGCGAGCAGCGTCCCCCCATCCAGAGCCACAGAGCAGTTAACTGGTCGGATCGCTACACGCCCTCATGGATCTGAACGCTGCACGCATTCCACACACACGCATCTACGCGACATACAACACCAAAAAACACACGCTCCTATGGACACATACTCACCACACGACACACGCATCTTGCGAGTTACTGCACAGGTAACCCCACTCGCTTCCACACAGACACACAACCCTTACTGCGAGTCGCAAAGCCACGCCTTCGGCGTCTGACGTACCACGCTCTATGCACAACCGCCCAGTACACCCGCTCTACTGCGACGCATTACCTGGACACGGTAACACACCGCATCTACCTGCACAACTGCACACAACACACACACGCATCCTTACTGCGACGCATTACCTGCACACAGGTACACACACACGCATCCTTACTGTGGCGCATCAAACGCCTGCATGTGCAAGAACTGCGGTCTCAAACTCCAGTCCTGGAGAGCCACAGCATCTTCTGCCATCTTTTCCAATCATTTCCCCTTTAGGCTAAAACACACCAAAATCCCACAGATGCTGCATCCCTCCAGAACCAGAGTCTGCCCTACAGCCTCGCCCAGGACTCCTCTCTTAACCCCCCTCCTGCCTGCTCCCACAAGTCTTTGTCACCGCCCACGATTTTGCAATGTCAGAACTTGCCCAGCAAAGAGAAATACATACGAGTAAGTAAACCAGACATTCCACTGGTTAACACATAGCTCAGCTGGCTAGCTAGCATTTAAAGAACAAATTAAATGAAACGTGTATGTTCAAAATGGCAACTACTCCAATCACACACAGTAACAAAACACCACATTTTAAATCAAATAACAGCGATTGTTCACTAGTATGTAACAGGACTGACTGAAACTGAACTTCTCGGGCATTTGTCACAGGAAATAACAGGTGGTTTTTGTTTGCGGCTGCCTCAACAATATTGGGAAACATCTTCCAAAAACATCTTGAGAAGAAACATCTTGCGAGCGTCTGAAAGCGGTCTGCAGGACGTGAAGAGGAGGAGCAACTGAGTGAGGATCTGGGTGAAGGGGAGGAGGAACTGACCAATGGGGAGGAAGAACTGACCGAAGGGGAGGAGGAACTGACCGAAGGGGAGGAGGAACTGACCAATGGGGAGGAGGAACTGAGTGAAGGGAAGGAGGAACTGACCAATGGGGAGGAGGAACTGACCGAAAAGGAGGAGGAACTGACCAATGGGGAGGAGGAACTGACCAAAGGGAAGGAGGAACTGACCAATGGGGAGGAGGAACTGACCGAAGGGGAGGAGGAACTGACCAATGGGGAGGAGGAACTGACCGAAGGGGAGGAGGGACTGACCGAAGGGGAGGAGGAACTGACCAATGGGGAGGAGGAACTGAGTGAAGGGGGGGAGGAACTGACCAATGGGGAGGAGGAACTGACCAAAGGGGAAGAGGAACAGACTGAAGGGGAGGAGGGACTGACCGAAGGGGAGGAGGAACTGACCAATGGGGAGGAGGAACTGACCGAAGGGGAGGAGGGACTGACTGAAGGGGAGGAGGGACTGACCAAAGGGGAGGAGGAACAGACTGAAGGGGAGGAGGGACTGACCGAAGGGGAAGAGGAACAGACTGAAGGGGAGGAGGGACTGACCGAAGAAGTCTGTGTCCAGGTCCTTCTTGTGCGCGTTGGTCAGGCCCACCTCAGAGCTGCAGTGCTTCTCCTGGGCCAGCTCCCGCCCGTCCGGGTTCACCAGCGGCAGGATCACGATCCTCGTCCTGTCAATCAGCTGCGGGGGGGAGGAGAGGGGGCGGAGCATGAGAGGAGGGGGCGAAGGAGGAGGAGGGGGCGGTCCCGGGAGGCCGCGGGACGCTCGGGACGCTCGCGGCGCCTCACCTTGGTGACGGAGGGGCTCTTGCCGTAGTTGATGCACAGGAAGGCGGCCAGCTCCAGCAGAAGCTCCGTGCCCACCGGCGCGTTGCCGTGGATACCGCCCACGAATCGCACCTTGGGCTCGGCGGGCTCGGGCACCTTGGGCATGTTGGAGATTTCCAGGGCCCAGATGGTCCGGAATTCCACGCTCTGCCCCAGACTGGCCCAACCAATCAGTGATGAGAAGCAGGGAACCAATGAGAGATGAGGGAATAAAAACTTGAGTTACCATACTGGTTTCACCATGAAAAAGATGACTTCCAGCATCAGATGAGCAACTGAGAGCAGACCAGCGTACCTGTACAGGTAAGAACAGGTCAGTGTACCTGTACAGGTAGGAGCAGGTTAGCGTACCTGTACAGGTAAGAGCAGGCCAGCATACCTGTACAGGTAGGAGCAGGTTAGCATACCTGTACAGGTAGGAGCAGGCTAGCGTACCTGTACAGGTAGGAGCAGGCTAGCGTACCTGTACAGGTAGGAGCAGGTTAGCGTACCTGTACAGGTAGACTCAGGCTAGCGTACCTGTACAGGTAGGAGCAGGTTAGCGTACCTGTACAGGTAATAAAAGACCAGCGTACCTGTACAGGTAAGAGCAGGCCAGCATACCTGCACAGGTAAGAGCAAACCAGCGTATCTGTACAGGTAGGAGCAGGTTAGCTTACCTGTACAGGTAAAAGCAGGCCAGTGTACCTGTACAGGTAGGAGCAGACCAGCGTACCTGTACAGGTAGGAGCAGGCTAGCGTACTGTACAGTAGAGCAGGCTAGCGTACCTGTACAGGTAGACTCAGGCTAGCGTACCTGTACAGGTAGACTCAGGCTAGCGTACCTGTACAGGTAAAAGCAGGCCAGCGTACCTGTACAGGTAGGAGCAGGTTAACGTACCTGTACAGGTAGACTCAGGCTAGCGTACCTGTACAGGTAGGAGCAGGTTAGCGTACCTGTACAGGTAGACTCAGGCTAGCGTACCTGTACAGGTAGGAGCAGGCTAGCGTACCTGTACAGGTAGACTCAGGCTAGCGTACCTGTACAGGTAGGAGCAGGTTAGCGTACCTGTACAGGTAGACTCAGGCTAGCGTACCTGTACAGGTAGGAGCAGGTTAGCGTACCTGTACAGGTAGGAGCAGGTTAGCGTACCTGTACAGGTAAAAGCAGGCTAGCGTACCTGTACAGGTAGACTCAGGCTAGTGTACTTTTGCAGGTAGGAGCAGGTTAGCGTACCTGTACAGGTAAAAGCAGGCTAGCGTACCTGTACAGGTAGACTCAGGCTATTGTACCTTTGCAGGTAGGAGCAGGCTAGCGTACCTGTACAGGTAGGAGCAGGTTAGCATACCTGTACAGGTAGACTCAGGCTAGCGTACCTGTACAGGTAGACTCAGGCTAGTGTACTTTTGCAGGTAGGAGCAGGCTAGCGTACCTGTACAGGTAGGAGCAGGTCAGCATACCTGTACAGGTAGGAGCAGATTAGCGTACCTGTACAGGTAGACTCAGGCTAGCGTACCTTTGCAGGCGGGTGATCTTGGGGAAGTTGTAGGTGAGCCCGCGCAGGAACTCGGACAGCTCGTTGTAGGCGCGGTAACGGAAGCTGCTGTGGGGGGCGGTGGACTGCAGGAGCTGCTCCAGGCCGCGCTCGCTGGAGAGCTCCTTGATGAAGCGCTCAAACTCCTCCTCCGTGGGGTCCCGCGTTGGGGGCGGGCCCTTCGCCGCCGCCCCCTCCTCGCTGCGCACCCGCGTCAGCCGGAAGTCCACCACCTCCACCCCCTCGTCCGGCACGGTGGCGTAGACGGTGACGGGAGTGTACCTGGGAGGGGGGGGGGGGGGGGGGGAGGTCAAACTCAGCGCTCAAACACAGAAGCGTAGCATCATGGGTAAGGAACACAAGGTTGCAGGTTTGATTCCCAGGTAAGGCCAATGCCGTTGTATCCTTCAGCAAGATACCGAACCTGAATTACTTCGCTATATTTACCAGCTGAGTAAACGGATGCCGTGTTAAAACAATGCTTGTGAGGGGAGACTCACCCCCGCGCGGACGCAGTCAGCTGGTACGTGCCGGGCACCAGGAGGCGCCAGTAGTCCCCGGCCTTGTTGGTGGTGATGGAGTGATCCACCTCCGCCACCGTGATGGTGGCATTGGAGATGCCCGTGCCGTCCTTCCCGTCCATCACCATCCCCTTCACCCCCTTGTGCACCTGCGAATCAGAGACACTCACTGCACTGCCAATCAACCAATCAGCCAATCAGCACCATCCCCTTCACCCCCTTGTGCACCTGCGAATCAGAGACACTCAATGCACCGCCAATCAGCCAATCAGCACCATCCCCTTCACCCCCCCGTGCACCTGCGAATCAGAGACACTCAATGCACTGCCAATCAGCCAATCAGCACCATTCCCTTCACCCCCCTGTGCACCTGCAAATCAGAGACACTCACTGCACTGCCAATCAGCCAATCAGCACCATTCCCTTCACCCCCCTGTGCACCTGCAACCCAGAGACACTCACTGCACTGCCAATCAGAGAGAGAGAACGAGAGAAGGAGAGAGATGGGGGCTGTGAGAAAGAAATATAGGGAAAAAGAGGAAGAGAGGGGGAGTGAGAGAGACGAGGAAAGGGAGAGAAGGAGGGAGGGAGAGAGAGAGGGAAAGGGGGAGGGAGAGTAGGAGGTAGAGAGAGAGAAAGACGGCGTGGGAGAGAAGGAGAACAGACCTGGTGTATAAACTGCAGCAGGGCCTGCCGGTTCTGCTCCCAGTACATGGGCAGGTCTTTGGCAGGCGGGTATTTCACGCAGCCCAGCTCGATGGTCACCTCAAAGCAGTTTGTGTTGAGGTAGTTCCAGTCCTGCATGCCCCCTACAGGCCAGACAGAGAAGAGCCACGTTACTGAGCTCCAGACACATGCACATAATGTGCAGCCAATCGGCTGCCACGTTACTGAGCTCCAGACAAAAACACAAATGGGCAGCCAAACAGCTGCCACGTTACTGAGCTCCAGACACACGCACACACGGGCAGCCAATCAGCTGCCACGTTACTGAGCTCCAGACACACGCGCACACGGGCAGCCAATCAGCTGCCACGTTACTGAGCTCCAGACACACAAACAAACGGGAAACCAATCAGCTACCACGTTACTGTTTACACTACCCTGGGAGTACTCCTTCAGAACAAAGACAGACCAGAGGACAGGTGTTAACGCCTCATTAACACACAGTGCTCAGGCAGGTGTAGGGAGACCTGCACCCCAGGCCGCACTCACCTGGCACGCTGTACCAACCCGCCCCGTTGGTGATGCCATCCTGGAAGAACTCCCCTGGGTAAAGGTCTACACACGGTATCCCCTTTTGCATGAGAGGATTACCCTGCAGATAACCACACGCAAGCATGCGCACACACACACATACACACATACACACACGCATGCACGCACAGACACACACACACAACACGTGCACACACAGAACATCAGAAAACACAGTCAGCAGATCAGGAATCCAAACACTCACTGACATTGTTCTCACCGACACAACGATGCTGTTCATCCCTAACAGAAATCCTAAAGCACGTGATCTTGCTGAGCATTTTCCCCAGTAACCTGCTTTAAAAATATGAGCAACCATACAACTATGTAAGTACAATCCTAGGCGAGTGCGTGTCTGTCTGTCTATGGTGTGCGTGAATGGTGTATGGTGTATGTGTGTGCGCGCGTGTGTGTGTGTGTGTGTGTGCGTGTGCGTGCGCTCGTGCGTGTGCCGTTACCTGTGCGTACGCCAGAGACACCATCTTGAAGACGGCGTCGTCGGGGGACCTGCTGTAACCCCTCAGGCCCTCCGCGTTGTCGTCATAAGGATAGTTCACCACCAGAGACCCTGCAACCGACCAATCAGCTCCGCTCAGCAGCCACGCTCACACCCCCCCCGAGCCAATCAAATCCTGCGTGCTCCTCGTAGCCCAGGCACACACTTGAGCTCGTCTGTGATTTGTAGGAAAATTCAATCTGCTAAATTTCTTCAGGGCCCTAGACCTCAGGGAACCTCTCCTCCAACTGAACATGGAACTGCATTTGACTCACATTTGAATTGCTTTTGAATCACTAAGAATTTCCCCGGGATGAACTTACAAGAAGCTCACCATTCTGGCTCTCGTGAACTCACTCATTTCAAACTGGCTGTGAAAACCTACATATATATTAAATCAGGAAGGAGCAGATCACAGCAGGACTGGACATTTCGGCTCTGAGCTTTCATAGCTTTTACCCACCATTAACGGGTTGCAGCGTAGCATAATGGTTAACGAACTGGGCTCGTAACCTAAAGGTCACAGGTTGTACCCTTGAGCAAGTTACTTAACCTGCATTGCTTCAGTATATATCCAGCTGTATAAGTGGATGCAATGTAAAAATTATGTTAAAAAAAAATTGTTGTGTAAGTCGCTCTGGATAAGAAGCGCCTGTGATGTAATTCACAGGGTAAGGAGCTGGTCTTGTAACCTAAAGGTCAATCCTGTTCTCAGGTAGGACACTGCTGTTGCACCCCTGAGCAAGGTACTTAACCTGTATTGCTTCAGTAAATATGCAATGTAAATGCTATGTAAAAAGTTGTGTAAGTCGCTCTGGATAAGGGCGTCTTACATGCCTGTAAGGCAATGTAATGCAACTTCGTTTGAATCTCCCTGCTCCACCGTTCATGTACACAGAACTGCTCTCGCCAGGCTAGGGTACTGCCAACAGACAGGGTGTAAGAGGTTTAGCGGGTGTAGCATGTGTAGCGGGTATAGCGTGTGTAGCGGGTGTAGCGTGTGTAGCGGTTGAAAGAGGTTTAGCGGGTGTAGCGTGTGTAAGAGGTTTAACGGGTGTAGCGTGTGTAGCGGGTGTAGCGTGTGTAGCGGTTGAAAGAGGTTTAGCGGGTGTAGCGTGTGTAAGAGGTTTAACGGGTGTAGCGGGTGTAGCGTGTGTAGCGGTTGAAAGAGGTTTAGCGGGTGTAGCGTGTGTAGCGGGTATAAGAGGTGTAGCGGGTCTAGCGGGTGTAGCGTGTGTAGCGGTTGAAAGAGGTTTAGCGGGTGTAGCGTGTGTAGCGGGTATAGCGTGTGTAGCGTGTGTAGCGGGTATAGCGTGTGTAGCGTGTGTAGCGTGTGTAGCGGTTGAAAGAGGTTTAGCGGGTGTAGCGTGTGTAGCGGGTATAGCGGGTGTAGCGTGTGTAAGAGGTTTAGCGGGTGTAGCGTGTGTAGCGTGTGTAGCGGGTGTAGCGTGTGTAGCGTGTGAAGCGGGTGTAGCGTGTGTAGCGGGTGTAAAAGGTTTAGCGGGTGTAGCGGGTGTAGCGTGTGTAGCGTGTGTAAGAGGTTAGCGGGTGTAGCGGGTGTAGCGTGTGTAGCGGGTATGGCGTGTGTAGCGTGTGTAGCGGGTGTAGCGTGTGTAGCAGTTGAAAGAGGTTTAGCGGGTGTAGCGTGTGTAGCGGGTATAGTGTGTGTAGCGTGTGTAGCGTGTGTAGCGGGTATAGTGTGTGTAGCGTGTGTAGCGTGTGTAGCGGGTATAGTGTGTGTAGCGTGTGTAGCTTGTGTAGCGGGTATAGCGGGTGTAGCGTGTGTAAGAGGTTTAGCGGGTGTAGCGTGTGTAGCGTGTGTAGCGGGTATAGCGTGTGTAGCGTGTGTAGCGGGTGTAGCGTGTGTAGCGGTTGAAAGAGGTTTAGCGGGTGTAGCGTGTGTAGCGGGTATAGTGTGTGTAGCGTGTGTAGCGTGTGTAGCGGGTGTAAGAGGTTTAGCGTGTGTAGCGTGTGTAGCCGGAATAGCGGTACTCACCTCCGTGCAGGTTAGCGGACAGGACGAAGGGGTACATTCTCAGCCAGTTCATCACGGCGATGGTCTCCGGCTGCTGGGGGTCCGGTATGGCGGTGAACTGGTCAGGGAAGTTCCGGTTCAAGTCAAAATTGTTGCTGTTGTTGCGACCCACGTAGCCTTTGACGTCTCCTGAAAAGACCAAGAGCGATTTAGTGGGTCCGTTCCACCTTGAACACTGACACAGCAGCACACGTTAACCCTCCTGTTCTGTTCATTTTTTAGGTACAGCAAAAATGTTCCCGGGTGATATAAACATACAGGGGGGGTTTGCAAATACATGAAATGAACCATTTTCATTTAGAATGTTGATTACACTAATTAAGGCCAGTAGAAGAAGTTTCATACTGAAAAAATAATTTTAAGTATTTTTCCTAGATTTTCAAACTTTAAAAAGGGTCAATTTGACCCGCAACATAACAGGAGGGTTAAAGAACCAATCAGGCCTGTACACGGTCAGGCCTGGGAACCAATCAGGCCTGGGTTTCCGACGGGTTCCTCCCGGTTGGCCCTTACCCTCCTGAGCCAGCTCGTACCCGTCGGGGTTCATGGAGGGCATGATGTGGATGCGCGTGCTGTTGACCAGCTGGGTGACCTCGGGGTCGCTGCCGTAGTTACGGCACAGGTACTCGATCAGGTTGAGGAGCACCTCGCGCCCCACCACCTCGTTGCCGTGCATGTTGCCGATGTACTTGAACTCCGGTTCCCCTGGAGACGGAGAGAGAGAGAGTGAGGTGAGAAAGAGAGGGAGAGAGAGAGAGAGAGGGAGAGGGAGAGAGGGAGAGAGGGAGAGAGAGAGAGAGAGAGAGGGAGAGAGTGAGAGAGAGAGCGAGAGAGGGAGAGAGAGAGGGGGAGAGGGAGAAAGAGGGAGCGATGAGGGTTTTGGGAAGCGAGGCAGGCGTTGCCCGGAGGCGACAGGTCAGAGGTCACGGGCCGGCGGGCCGTACCTTCCTCGTGCACGCCCGGGTTGTCGGTGATCTCCATGACGTAGAGGCGGCGGTTCTGCACGGACGTGCCGACGGAGTAGAGGCGGGTGATGGCGGGGAACTCGGCGTTGTAGCGGCTGAGGAAGAGCTCCATGTCGTTGTAGTGGTGGTGCCGGAAGTCCTGCGGCTGCACGGGCTGGGGAGGGGGCGGCGAGGTCGCCGTCGGGGTCGCGGGGGCGGAGCTCACGTTGGAGGCCGACGTCGCGTTGCTGCCCCCGGTGGTGGTGGGTGGGAGCGCAGGGGTGCTGGAGGAGGGGCTGGGGAGGGGCTCCTCCCTCACAGCCGCCAGGGTAAAGTTGAGCTCCGTGGCCTTTTCTTCCACCACCTGCACGCCCCCTACAGTCATGGGCTGGTATCTGCAACACACACACACACACACACACACATTGCATAATGTACAATTACACAAACACACACACACACACACACACACACACACGGACACGAACATGGACACAGACACACATAAATACACACGGACACACAGAGACACACACACACACACACGCTCACACACACACTCACACTGTCTCACACACACACACACACACACACACACACACACACGCGCGCGCTCACACACACACTCACACTGTCTCTCACACACACACACACACACACACACAGGGGGGCTGGCCAGAGGTACACACTTGGCTGGGACTCACCCGGGGAGACTGGCCGTGATGTTGTAGCTGCCGGGCAGGAGGAGACGGTAATAATCTCCAAACTTCCCTGTGGTCACGTTGTGGTTGTTTCCCGCGACCGTGACCCTCACGTCTGAGAGAACGGTCCCGTTCTGCGCCTCTCTCACATAACCGCGCACTCCGATGTGCACCTGCAGGAGGCCAAGCGGGTAGAAACCAAGAGCAAGTGAGAATGTGTGTGTGTGTGTGTGTGAGAGAGTGTGCGAGTGTGTGAGAGTGTGTGTGTGTGAGACAGTGTGTATGTGTGTGTGTGTGTGTGTGTGTGTGTCAGACAGTGTGTGTGTGTGTGTGTGAGAGAGTGTGCAAGTGTGTGTGTGTGTGTGTGAGAGAGAGTGTGTGAGAGTGTGTGTGTGTGAGACAGTGTGAGTGCGTGTGTGTGTATGAGACAGAGTGAGTGTGAGTGTGCGTGAGTCTGTGTGTGAGACAGCGCGTGTGTGTGTGAGACAGCACGAGTGTGAGTGAGTGTGTGTGAGTGTGTGTGAGCGTGTGTGTGTGTGTGCGTGAGTGTGCGTGTGTGTGTGTGAGTGTGTGTGTGAGTGTGCGTGTGTGTGTGTGAGTGTGTGTGTGTGTGTGTGAGTGTGTGTGTGTGCGTGAGCATCCGTGCATCCGCACAGCAGCAGGATGCAGTTGCAAGCAGCCGATCACAGTTGCCGCGGTTACCTTCTCCATGTACGCCAGCAGAGACTCTCGGTTGTTGTCCCACTCGGTGGGGAGCTGCGCGGCGTGGGGGTGCTTACAGCAGCTCAGCTCCATGGTGATCTCCAGGCAGTTCCCCTTCAGGTAGTTGTAGTCCTGCATCCCTCCTGAACAGACACAGCAAAATAACAACACAGGAACATCTCACAGAGAGTTTCAGAGAGGCACTGGCTCAGCGTTACTCTCACAGCGCGATCTGCTCCAGTGGAAGATAGCTTTCACAAAAACGCGATAACCAACGCGGACAGCGCTTCGAATCGTCAAATCTGCAAAAAGAGATTGTCACAAAATTGTGACCATATTTATGAAGTGATCCAATTCGCGTGTGAGCGTGCAGGGATGTTCCTGCATACAGAAGTCGGAGGCGGCCGCCTCGGCCAAATTTTGTGCAGCCTCCACAAAATTATGACAGGTGTCGGCTGCGCAGCGCTAGGGACTTCCATAATTTGTAACTGCAATGGCGCCATTACTCTCATGTGGTGCTGTATCGTAACCAGCACAGTGCGCCAGGAAAAGCGTTACTGAAGAGAAAGGCAAAGCTACAGCACTGTATGCATGGAGTCTGTCCATCATTTTAACGTGTTCAACTTTAAATACATATGGCCCGAATAACCGGTTTTTTTAGAAAGAAAGTTTGTGAGGAAGAGCGGGAGAAAAGACAGGAGTCACTATCTGATGGTTAGTGACCGTTAAAAAGTACCACTCATATTACAAACAAGATATGGTAAATTTTATCACACGATCATAATTAAAGAACCACCTCTGCCTCATTTTCAGCCAGTTGAAACCCTGAGTATGGTATGTGTACTGTATGTGTGCGTAAGCCCAACTGTGTGTTTAGTTTTATATAATAAATTAAACATTGCATAAGAAAACACACGTATCCCCTATCACCCCAGGGGGGGTACGCTGGGCGTGTACCAGACTCGAATGACAGCAGTTTGTGTGCATTTCCTAACCAAGTCCTGCAGCGGCAAGCAAAGACAAACAGAGTGACCTCAAACTGTCCCACCCTGCACAGGGGCTGTAATCCGATACCATGGTGAGACAGGGCCCAGCCAATCAGGCATGCCCTTACTGGAGCCCAGCCAATCGGACATGTCCTTAACGGAGCCCAGCCAATCAGACAGGGCCTGAGAATAGGAATCAAAGCATATTTCATCTGCTTCTGTGGCCCAGAGAGCAGAGTTGAAAATTCCATCATCCTGAGCCAACATCATGTGTCTTCAGTTCCTTCTTAAATAATTATTTTTTTAAAGTTTATTTTTTCTCCCACAGTGGACAGATGAAACAAGAGGGGTTATATATACACACAAGAGGATATACACATCAGAACTTTGTCTATGAGATTGGTAGGGGTTCAAAGAGCATTCAGAATTACAGATATAATTAATTATATATGAAAAATATATATTAGAATAAGAATAAGAATATTATAATATTTTACACTTTTATTTTTCCTCCTCTCTCTTTACTCTCTCCCTCTCCCCCATTATATGCTCCAATAATTAGGGCGGCAAAACTCAATGGGTAACGATAGACCAGAAATAGACAAATATAGGAATACAAGAACACACAAAAACCTAGTGTAATAAAAAAATTTTTTTAGAGAAACTGAAGGAGAGGAGAATTTAGTCTCCAAGGATAACCCAAACATGCTCGATAGACAGGTGCAGTTAAATCACACACTGTAAAAAACCAGATGTCAGGAAACAGAGAATACAGCATCTTTCACTCACACAAGCACACATACCTACACGTTATACACACACACACAACGACTTAAATACACCCATATGCACACAAACACATACACAAATACAACATGCCCCATATCCTTAAAGTGAGCTCCATAATGTTCAGGACAAATACTATTTTTTTTTCCCAATACCTTGATTTGGCTCTGTATTTTCTGGGTTTGTAATCAAACAAATACACATTCTCAGCTTTTATTTAAGGGTATTTTTATACACTTTTGTTTCACCATCTAGAAATTAAGAGCACTTTTTATACATAGTCCTCGCATTTCAGAGCACCATAATGTTTGGGACATATTAATGTTATGTGAATGAAATTAGCCATGTGAAGTACAGGCGAAGTACTTTGCCGCATATCTTTTGCAAACAATGATTGTTTGAAGTCTGTGACTCATAGACATCACCAGATGCTGAGTATCCTCTCTGGTGATGCTCTGCCAGGCCTGTACTGCAGACATCTTCAGCTCTTTGAGATTTCTGAGCTGACCAGTGCTCTCTTTCTTCTTAATTAAGTTCCAAACTGTTGATTTTGGTAAGCTTAAGGTTTGGCCTATGTCTCTGACTGTTTTTTCATATTTCTCAGCCGTGTAATGGCTTCCTTAAATTTTTAGAGGTACAGCTGTGGTCCTCGGGTTGACAAACACCAATAACAGATTCCAAACAGTCCCAAAAATTATGGTGCCCTGAAATTGAGTGGGGCTATGAATACAAACTTATTTCTACATGGTGAAACCAAAGTGTATAACAAATCCTAAAATAAACATACCTTTTAATAAAAGTTGACAATCTGCACTTTAAATGCGAGTGAATTGTTTTAATTGCGAATAAAATGATTACTGATGGCTTAGAATCAGTCAACAGCAGATAGCTACCAGGTATCAGGGAATTCACACCAGCAGCATGGGGCTGCTGGGAAGTGCAGTCCAGAGCAGCTAATTCAGAGAGAATGCAGCCCCATCTGGAACCGGCCCCCAGTCCTCCCAAAATTCACCGACAGAGAGTAGAGGCGGTTGAGACTGTCTAGCACTTTGGCATCACACCAACAACAACCTCTGTTTCAGTCACCACACCATAGACAATCCATGCCAACATAAACTCTCAGCTATTCGCCAGCTAAGAACCCTGCACGTCAAAAACCGCACCTCCTCCTCCACTTCCTGCTCTGAAGAGTTACTGAGCTATTTCCTGTGTACGGTGCCATCTGTTTTTTTCAGCAAGCTCACAGACTCAGGAAAAAACTCTTCACAATCACACGCGCGGCTGCCAAAATCATCGGTCTTCCCACTCCCAGCCTGTCCAGCCTCATCGCTGCGACCACAACACGTAAAAGGCACACACAATTTTCACAATTTCACCTGGGCATGTCGAAGTGTCCTTGAGCAAGACACCTAACCCCTAACCCCTAACTGCTCTGGCGAATGAGAGGCATCAATTGTAAAGCGCTTTGGATAAAAGCGCTATATAAATGCAGTCCATTTACCATTTACCATTTACATGGCCCAGAACCCCCCCACCGCACAGCCACTCCAACCTTCTCCCCTCAGGTCAGAGATACAGCACGCCCACGCGTAGGAGGCCTCGCTTCGGCAAAAGCACCGTATCCTCTGCCAAAAAGACGCCTGGCAGCTCTAACCTCCCCCCCTGCGATTCCGGTCTAACCTCAGCTCAACATCTCGGCTCAACCTTCCGCCATTTTGTTCTGCTGTTACGTCGATGTCGACCTCAACGTTTTCCGGTGGAGCGCGATTCAATGCGTTCATGTTTTTGACATGAAAAGGAATTTCCCCACCGAGGACAATAATCTATCTATATATCCATCTATCTACAGTATATCTATCTCCAGAAAGCAAAGCAATCCTTTCACAGCTACTTCCAACGATCCACCTGACCAAGCTAGACTCGGGGCACTTAACGTTAAAAAGAATTTCCCCACTGAGGACAATAATCAATCAATCAATGAATCAATGAATCAATGAATCAATGAATCAATCAATCTATCTATCTATCTATCTATCTATCTATCTACAGTATATCTATCTCCAGAAAGCAAAGCAATCCTTTCACAGCTACTTCCAACGATCCACCTGACCAAGCTAGACTCGGGGCACTTAACGTTAAAAAGAATTTCCCCACTGAGGACAATAATCAATCAATCAATGAATCAATGAATCAATGAATCAATGAATCAATGAATCAATGAATCAATGAATCTATCTATCTATCTATCTATCTATCTATCTATCTATCTATCTATCTATCTATCTATCTATCTATCTATCTATCTATCTATCTATCTATCTATCTATCTATCTATCTACAGTATATCTATCAGGACCTGGCTCAAGGGCCATGACAAAAAGGCCCACTGCACACTGACGAATTTAAAAATAAAATTCACATTTATCTAAATTAACCTAATTATACCAAAAACAAGAGAAACGTGGGGTGTGAAAGTCAGCATTATCAGTAGTGTAGGTGAGTGGATGTGTGAAAGGTATGCTGACGCGCTGTTGTAAGGTGTAAAACCAGAAACACAGCCAACACCTAAACAGGTGCCAAAATGTGGGGGAGGGCGCGCTCCCTCAAACTGGAGACGGGCCATCTCAATCTCTCTGGGAGCCCTGGCCACAGGTGTTCCCAATTGCACCACCTCTGCACCACCTCAACAACCCTCTGCTCTGCCCTTCAGGCACCTGTGAACAACACCACAACGAGCAGTACTGGCAGCAGAGCAGGGGGGTCATCACAATATCTATCTCCAGAAAGCAAAGCGTCCTTTCACAGCTACAGTTGCTACTGCAGCCAGATAACTTCCAACGATCCACCAGACTAAGCTTAGAATCGGCGCGCTTAGCCTACCGTTAAGCAAAGTACTCTACGTTTCACGTCAACAGACTGTGTGTGCAAAACGCTTATGATCTCAACTGCAGTCTGGATTGCATAAAACGGCCGGCAAAATAATATTGTCTAGGATGTCAAAAAACGCCCCACAAGCTAGCACTGTATTCCAATGAATATTAAAAATACATAAAATATAGTTAACAGGTTTAAAGTTTCCCCAGTTAACCTACTGAATAATTCCACTAATTGGAAAAAAATTCACCAATTGCCTCAGCTTCGAGACAGCGTTCAAAGCCTCCCTATTAAAGTCTTCCACACCTCAGGATCTGTGCATATCACCAGTCTCACAGCTGTGTGTGACAGAGGTGAGACCTCACTGACGGAGTCATTAGCATCACTGCGAAAATTAGCATCGCTGTGAAAATCTAAATATAAGTCATCTACGCATTCATCACTCCCTGCACACCTAACCTAACCTGCCTGTGAACAGAGGCCTCCCTCCTCCACACCCCACAGAGCTCTGATTGGCCCTTTCCCAGGACCGGAGGGAGTTTCATTGGTTAGTGAAGTTATTGAAATTATATACCGCTCCAGTGTGCGTTTATACTTCACTTGGGACGTCACTTTGAGTTCATACTTTCATATAGCCTATATTTACACCCCAAAACTGCCAGGACAGTGCGGTGTCTGGAGGGGGGGGGGGCAGTTTGGAGGGTGGGGGGGGTTTGGAGGGCACTCTTTAATGCGATTAACACACAAAGACCTGAGGGGGAACTGGTCGGACAAGAAAAGAGGAGTGAGGTGACTTGAGCACACGCTGGGGAAAACGTGCGATTTGATTGGGTGCGAGGAATGGGGTCTCGCACTTCCCCACTCATCCGGGCCCTGGAGGGGGGGGGGGGACTCGGGGACAGAGGTCGGGCCGAGGCCCACGTCTCCGCCTGCTGAAGGGCACAGGGCACTGCAGGTAATAGGTGCAGGTTTGACCATTTCAGCCTGTGACAGGAGGCCAGTCCTGAAGGTAACTGTGCGGATTGAGTTCCCTGCCAAAGAAGCAGGGGGTGGATGGGATTACATCTAGAATAAGTGTAACACGATACCAGGTAATGTCTCGCTGTGGGAGAGAGACAGCGGAACAATTCTGCCCGGCGGAGCAAGCACATGAGCGGTTTTAACACAGCCAAAACGGCACGGTAGGCTGCCTAAACACGCCCCCACTGTGGATTGCCACAACTTAGTACAAACACAAACCCACCACCCCTGAGGTCGCTAACACACCCGTGCACTTAGTACAAACACAAAACACACCACCACTCAGGTCACTAACATACCTGTGCACTTAGTACAAACACAAACATACCACCCCTCAGGTAAATAACACACCTGTTAATTTAGTACAAATACAAACACACCACCGCTGAGGTCACTAACACACCTGTACACTTAGTACAAACACAAAACACACCACCCCTCAGGTCACTAACACACCTGTTCATTTAGTACAAACACAAACACACCACCCCTCAGGTCACTAACACACCTGTACACTTAGTACAAACACAAAACACACCACCCCTCAGGTCACTAACACACCTGTTCATTTAGTACAAACACAAACACACCACCCCTCAGGTCACTAACACACCTGTTCATTTAGTACAAACACAAACACACCACCCCTCAGGTCACTAACACACCTGTGCACTCAGTTGGAACACAAAAGTACCATTCCTGTAGGTTACCAATACACCGGTGCACTGGTTCCAAACACAAACACACACCTGAGCATGTGGTGACCTGCAGGGGTAGTGTGGTTGTACTAAAACACCTGTGCACTCAGTACACAAACACAGGCCTTCTTGGCACCACCGAGCAGAGGAGTGAGACAGGGGACACACTGCTGGCTAAATCCCTCCCTCTGGTCGATCGTGTGCAACCATGTGCAATGGCCCTGTGGGACTGCCAGCCGGTCGCCATCATCACGGTTAAGTTTTGACACCAGAATGTGGGGTGAGCAGCTGCACTGAACCCCCATATTAGCAGGATGAGCCATACTTTCTGTCCCCTTCTGAAGGCAGCCAGCAATGCACTGCAGCCATAACACCTCTGCTCTCCCACAATGCACTGCAGCCATAACACCTGTTCTCCCACAATGCACTGCAGCCATAACACCTCTGTGCTCCCACAATGCACTGCAGCCATGACACCTCTGCTCTCCCACAATGCACTGCAGCCATAACACCTCTGCTCTCCCACAATGCACTGCAGCCAAACACCTCTGCGCTCCCACAATGCACTGCAGCCATAACACCTCTGCGCTCCCACAATGCACAGCAGCCATAGCACCTCTGCTCTCCCACAATGCACTGCAGCCATAACACCTCTGCTCTCCCACAATGCACTGCAGCCATAACACCTCTGCTCTCCCACAATGCACTGCAGCCACAGCAGCTCTGCTCTCCCACAATGCACTACAGCCATAACACCTCTGCTCTCCCACAATGCACTACAGCCATAACACCTCTGCTCTCCCACAATGCACTGCAGCCACAGCACCTCTGCTCTCCCACAATGCACTACAGCCACAACACATCTGCTCTTCACCAGTTTGGAGTTGTTAATGTAGCGGAGCAATGCCAGCTAGGTCAGAGACACCTTAAAGACATTACATGTCATTTTCAAAAGTACACAGGGGTCCACTGCACCCGATAGTCAAGCCACAATGTTCAAGAAACTGAATTCACATGTAAATGTTAATATATAACATATAGCAGATTATATCAGGTATATATAAAATCAGCACAGAAAAGTCCTCTTAATATGAACAGAAAACTGGTAGTCAGCCCATCTTGTTATTAACAGTTCCAAGATGCTCACCAAAGTACAATAAAGCTGCCCTAAAGGGCATGTCACCATGACAACGAAGCATTTCCCCCTCGGTTTCAGCAAAGCGCGTGATAGCTGTAAAAAAAGATTTTATGGTCGGGTCGGGGGGGGGGGGGCAACACGATTATAAGGTTAAAATGAACTCACCAGATACGTCGTACCACTCGGCACCGTTTACGATGCCGTCCTTGAATGTCTCAAGCGGGGCGTCCGGGCAGTTAGGCTCGCCGGTTGCCATGACTGGGTTGCGCTCCGCGTACGTCCGTGCCAGGTACCTGAACAGCGAGTCATCCGACGACTTGCTGTAGTGGCCCTCGGGGTCGTGAGATGCCGAGTCGTCAAAGGGATAGCTGGCCACAACCGTGCCCCCGTGGAGGTTCCCGGACAAGACGAACCTGAAGCACAGGATCAGTCTCATCTTGCTAACATCTCCTCCACAAGCAATTCAGTAACGGTGTCAAACGTACTTGTGAAAGGTACCACAAAAGACAAATGTGTGACATGATGACATTTTTATACAAAATGCATCGTGAAATGTTCTATTCTGATCTGCACAGAAACCAGAAACATTGTTATTACCACTAACAGACATTATTTCTGACTATAGGCTGACTGTTTTATTTTACTTGCTCTACGCTAGCGAACAGCCACAACAGGGTGAATCTCTATTAACAGCATGCAAGCTGATACGGTAGCTGACTCAAGTTCAGAACCATGACTGTGAAGCAATCATTTAGAATAAGTGTAACAGGAAACGAGCAATGTCAACATCAGCGAGTCAAGAAAGCTAAACTAAGTAAGTTAGCTAGCTAACACAAACTAACAGCAAAACGTGATGAGGTGGGGGGCTGAAGCTAGAGAATAACTGTACTTGTTCTCAAGAATCCATTTAATCACGGCCGTGACTTCCGGGACGTCTTCTTTTCTGACGTTTATGATGTCAAACTGGTCCGGAAAGCTTCTGTTCAAGTCGATGTTTTTGGCATTCTTTCGACCACCGTTGTCCCCGTTACAGTCTCCCTCCACGGACTTCTCGAAGCCGTCGGGATTCATGCTCGGCATGATGTAGATGTCGGTGTTGTTGACCAGGTCCGTCACCCGCGGATCCTCCCCATACCGGGTCAGTAGGTGTTCTACCAGGTACACCAAAATCTGCCGGGACACCGTCTCGTCTCCGTGCATGTTCCCCACGTATTTAAATTTGGGCTTCCCCGGTCCGTCCGCAGCGGGGTCCTTCGTGATTCTCATCACCCATAGCTCCCTACCCTGTACCGATTGGCCCACGCTGGACAAATTCGCGACATGAGGATACCTGTCCGCCAAAGATTTGAGAAGCCGCGTCAGATCCACGTAATTGTAGTATTTATTGTAAGATTCTACCTCCTCCGACGAACTCCTCCTCGCCCTAGCCTCGCAGACGGTAGAGGGGTTGAGAGAATATACGAAAAAAACAGCGACAATCAAGGCCGCGTGGGTATTTTTCTTCGATGTGTGCAGCTGCCCTAGTTTTACTATCGCCATATTTCAGAGAATCTCCTCTTTGATCTTTCACTCGGACTTCCGTCACAACGCGAATACTCCAGTTTTTGTTATTCGCGTCTGACTATCTTCCTATTTTCTCTCAACTTCCCTTTAACCTCGGAGAGGGGCGGATGTTTTCGCTGACGTCATCTTAACGGAGGCGGGACATGTGTTTCGATCTTTCGATCCTGCATACTGCCACACACCGTTTGATTTTAAGAGAATCTTTTTCACGTTCACAAAATAACCTGTTCTGAGATATATGATTTATTCATTAATTTCCACCCCACGAGATAAGATGTATTTCAATACTGGTCTGTTTGCTCATAACCAAATTTTATTAATAGTTTAAAACATCACTGTTCGCAATGTTTGCAAGAACTGCATCTGTAGTTTATTCTTTTTATGTGTACAGGGGAATGGAACAGGGGAAATTTTGAGGAATTTTACATATTTAGGGGGAGTATTTAACCTATTTTGGGGTGGGGGGGATGTAACCCCTTGTCCCCTCCATAAATTACACCCTTCCACACATTACATGTGTGAGGTTGAGACCATGTTAATATTTAAATGGAAATTGAAACCCTACAAGTGTTTCACTCAAATCATTAGGCCACAGTTTACAGTAGTTCACCATGATTTGTAAATGTTATGTCCCTTCTCAGGCTCCAAAGAATCCAGCAGACTCTATGAATTCTTTTCCACACTATCCCCAGGCTCACCCAAAGCTGTGCTAATGGCCTCTAGTATGTAACAGTAGGCTACAGCAGCCTGCAGTGGGCTGGCTGGGAGATGCTGGCAACTGAGATCAGTGGTAGGGCCCTGGAAAAAGGACAACGTACATAACGTGATGCTCATGCATTAGTGCGAAAAGCAGTACGGAAAAACAGAAGAGCACCTCTTCCTCTCATCCACTGCCCCCATCAATGCCCCCATCCATCCTCCCAAATTTCCCATAGGCGATCAATTGTACTGAGATGTGGTGACTGAAAAGGCCATAGCGTATGATTCGCATCATTTGCATACTCATCACCCATTGGATGGGGGCCCTGTGGATGGGGGCATTGTCATCCTGGAAGAGACCACTCCCATCAGGATAGAAATGTTTCATCAGGGAATAAAGGTGATCACTCAGAATAACTTTCTATTGATTTGCAGTGACTCTTTGCAGAGTCTGATCATGTCCTGCGTTAGCCTTTTCAGTCACCTGCGGAAGAGTGGCTCTTCTGGTTTTCCACTAATGCACGAGCATCACGGTCATCGAATGTGCACTTTTGGCCACAGTTTCCAACCCTATTTACTGTCCCATAGATCTAAATGCAGATGTTACTTCAGTCACTGCTCCTATTGAAACACTAGCCAGTTGAGCAGTCTTTGTGTCTGAAGCTCCTTACATCTGTGCCCCAATAATGATCCTTCTTTCAAAATCACTTAGATCTTTTCCTCTTGCCATCTTGATCCAAAATAGAGGCCAACTGGGCCTACTCAGCAGTTTTACACATGCCACAGAGCATGATAGGTTGTTAATTACTTAATTGTAACACGCAGTACACCTGTATGGAATCGTTATGTTTCTCCACTAATTTATTCAGGTTTTTCCTTTAATTTGTCACCCGTCTGTATGCATGTATATATTTATATATGATGTATATAATATTTTTGTAGTAGCTTAATATTGCTGAATATAATATTGTCCATCCATTTTCAAAACTTCTTGTTCCTGGTCAGAGTCATGGAGTGATAGAGCCTAGCCCAGCAGACATTGGGTGAAAAGCTGGAATACACCCTGCACAAGTCCATTGCAGGGCCCACACGCATTCACTCATGCATACCAAAGTACTATTTAGACTCTCCAGTTAACCTCACCTAAATGTCTTTGGACTGCAGGAGCAAACTGCAGTACCTGCAGGAAACCAACACTCACACGGGGAGAACAAGCAGACTTCACACAAAAAGCCCCCTGGTATGGGATTCAAACTTTGTACCTTCTTGCTGTGAGGAGACATGTATGAATTGCCACTTTCATTTTGAGTTTTAATGCTGTAGCCTGCATTACAGGCACTTTTTTGTTAGACAGTTTATCTATTACCGGAATATCAGGCAGTAGTTGTATTTTGTGAATAGCATGTGCATAAACTGCCCTCACCTTTGAGGTTCCAACATTTCACCAGCCAGTTATCTGCAAGGTGGAGGGACCATAGGTCAGTATGACTGTTGCCATGACTCATCTTATCAGAAACATTAGGTAATATGTTACCCTGTTCATTTGGTAAATGGTAAATTGACTGCATTTATGTAGCACTTTTATCCAAAGTGCTTTACAATTGGTGCCTCTCATTCACCCATTCACACACACACACCAACAGTGAAAGGCTGCCATGCAAGGTACCAATCAGCTCATCGGGAGCAATTAGGGGTTAGGTGTGTTGCTCGTGGACACTTCGACACCCCCAGGGCGGGGGATCGAACTGGCAACCCTCCGACTGCCAGACAACCGCTCTTACCTCCTGAACTATGTCGCCCACATTTAATTTTCATGCCAGTGTGTGTGTCAGCAGTTCTCTCTGTAACTCTCAGCTCATGCTAGTTTGTGGGATCACCTCATATCCAGGCTTCACTGAGATTTGTGGTGTCAGAAAGGCATTTTCAGAGTGGACAGGGTCATGATGTAGTGGGTAAGGTAATGGGTGGTCAGAACACATGCAGACACAGTTGACAGTCATTTTGCATTTTTGTCACTCGTATGTTCGGTCATGCTCTCTTTATTAATCACTTTTGCACAGATGGTACAGTGACAGTGGTGAGAATGAGAAGAAAAGTCCAAGGAGTCCTTAGCGCTTTAGTCTTCCCCTTTCTTTACATGTTGGAATAAAAGTGCTGTAAATGTTAGCACTACAGCACCAGGTTATAGACTTTAGCACTATAGCACCAGAAATAAACATTAGCGCAATAGCACGAGTTTGTAAACTGTAGCGCGACAGCACCAGGTTATAAGCATTAGCACATTTGCGCTACAGTACCAGGTCATAAACGTTAGCACGTTAGCACGTTAGCGCTGCATCACCAGGTTTTCAGTCCGTGGTCTGTGGTCTCACAGGCATATTGAAGTAGTGGGCGGGAGACGGGGCAGTGAGGAGGAGGAGGAGGAGGAGGAGGGAAAGGAAGGGCGGCAGGGAGGAGGGAGTGTCCCACTCACTGCTGGATCCTGCGGATGGACTGGATTTGGAAGGTCTGGGCGTGGGTCCCCCACTCCCTGTAGTGTTTATACTCGCCTCCATGACGATCACACTCCATGATGTACTGGTAGCCACGGTAACCGGGGTACTGGTAGCACACCCATCTAAGGTAAGAGAGGACCAATCAGAAGCATTCTCACCCTAACTGAGTGGCTGTCATGTGTCACGTATGCTAGTCAGACATTACATCACACATTACCCAGAGCAACTAGCATGGCTTATGTTTTAAAATTTACAATCCATCTACACAGCTTAATATTTACTAAAGTAATTCAGAATAAGGACATTGCTCAAAGCTACAACAGCAATGAACCACCCGGGCATTGAACCTGCAACCTCTGAGTTACAAGTCCACTTTTTATCCAATTGCTAACCATTATACTATACTGCCATCCAGTAGATAGCAGAGTACATCACCCAGTTGTCAACTCCCTAAAACACAATTAGGTATTGACTGAGCATCTGACAATAAGGATGTTTGTTAAACCTCCAAAGCTCGGCTGTTTCTGAGCAGTGAACTGGCTTCTTGCATTGATTCACCAGCATTACTAATGCTGTATCGCATAGACTGTAGGGTTCTAGAGTCTCATAGACTGTAGGGTTCTAGAATCCCATAGACTGTAGGGATCCAGAGTCTCCACTCTAAGAGGCCGGATACTCACGCCCCACTCTGGATCTGCATGGAGCCGATCTCGTTGTTGAACCAGCCCATGGCCTGCAGGGAGGGGTAGTCGTCACACATCTCCCACTGCCGGCCCATGAAGTTCTCGCCTTCGAACACCATGATCTTGGAGTCCTTGTGAGTCTGTTCCAGGAAGCAGGGGGGAAACACTCAGGCAGAGAACCACCACGCTCAGCACCACGTAACCCCACAGCTCCCATTGTTGTATTTCATTTTCCCTATTATTTGCTCTTAATTTGGAACAAACCAATCATAACAGGTCTGCTCCATCCGAGCCAAATCTTTGGTCCATTCTGGAGATGGATGCACTGGCACATGCACCTGCTGAAATGTGCAGCCACTCTTAATTTGCAGCTCGCGTGCTGGACATGCCAGGCTTGGAGACCTCTGACCCAGGAAGTGAAACTCACAGCAGAGCAGATGGGGCGGAATGACATCATCCTCTCGATGTGGTAGGCGTTGTTGCCACTCCAGGCCTCCCAGCGAGGGTAGTCTCCTCTCTCCAGGATGAACTGCTGCCCACAGAAGCTGGAGTGCTCATAGCCCACCCAGCTGCATGAATGGACAGAGACACACACACACACACACATGCACACACACATACAGACACACAAACAGACACACGGACAGACCGGCACACACACACACACACAAATACAGACACACAAACACACACACATGGACAGACAGACACACACATACACACACACACACACACACACACACACACACACACACACACGGACAAACAGAAACACAGAGAGGTGAGGTACTTCAGTGGCTTTTATCTTTAACCCCAGAATTTACTGTGAAGTGTGTGTTGTTTACATAAAGATTTTTACGTTTGCTTCAAATTGCATTGATGACATCACCTATAGTGTATCATTTTGCACATCAATAGTTGTTAGCTTCATGCACATTAGTAAACTAAGAACAAACAAAAAAACCTTTTACTAAATTGTTCAGTTTAGTCAATGGGTTTGGTTATTTGGATATAACTAGCTGTACTTAGTGAAACATTTGGGCGGAGTCGAACCCGAGCCTAGCCCGTGGGCATGGTGTGTCCAGAGGGCAGGTGTGATGGTTTTGGAGCAGGATGTGGCTTTTTTCGGGGCGGGGCAAGGCAGGACTTACGCTCCACACTCCACCTTCACGGAGCGGATGTTGTCCATGCCGCACTCCATGATGTTCTGGCAGGAGGCGGTGAACTCCATGCGCCTCCCCTGGAAGTACTCCTGGTCATAGACCGTGATCTGGAGACGCACGCAAACACGCACTTACCACACTTATCACTGCATCGCGCACACTGCACACTGCACGTTTTCTTCTTTCAGTAAAATGTAGCTTTTATTAAATCTGTTATAAACCGGAATTCTAGTTGGTGTACTTACTGCTGCTCTCCAGCACCGGATAAATATATGCTACACTTCAAAAACATTGGATTTTTATGCACAGGTAAAATGGTCTGCAGTGTGATTCTCTAGTGTTCAGTTTGTACTGAGCGGGCTTTTTAAAACAGGACTAGATTTGGGGAAGAGCCTTAAGAAAGAGTTTGGGGGAGAATTTGGAAAATAATGCTGGGTTTTTCGAGGGCAATGGTGGGTTTTTTGGAGAGAGTGTGTTGGGAAAGTGTTTTGATAGTGCTGGCTTTGGGAGAGAGTGTTGGGAGGGTATTGGGTTTGTGTTGGGTTTGGAAGAGAGTGTTGGGAGGGTGTTGGGTTAGTGTTGGGAGGGTGCTGGGATAGCGTTGGGTTTGGGAGAGGGTGTTGGAAGGGTGCTGGGATAGCGTTGGGTTTGGGAGAGGGTGTTGGGAGGGTGTTAGGTTAGTGTTGGGTTTGGGAGAGGGTGCTGGGATAGCGTTGGGTTTGGGAGAGGGTGTTGGGATAGTGCTGGCTTTGGGAGAGAGTCTTGGGAGGGTATTGGGATAGTGTTGGGTTTGGAGAGGGTGCTGGGAGGGTGTTGGGTTTGGGAGAGGGTGTTGGGATAGCATTGGTTATGGGAGAGGGAGTTGGGAGGGCATTGGGATAGCGTTGGGTTTGGGAGAGGGTGTTGGGATAGTGTTGGGTTTGGAGAGGGCGTTGGGATAGCATTGGGTTTGGGAGAGGGAGTTGGGATAGTGTTGGGTTTGGAGAGGGCGTTGGGATAGCGTTGGGTTTGGGAGAGGGTGTTGGGGGTCTTGCACTTACCTTCCATGGGCCCATTGGCATCGGGTTTGTCAGAGCCATTCTGTAAGACCTTAGAGCTGACCTGACAGAGACAGAAACAGACAGCCTATCACAGTCCTTCCCTGTGATCTGCATCACAATGTGCACCAGTGAACTGCCCTATCCCAGTACATCACTACACAGCATAACACAGTCCCTTCCATCCTACAGGTAACCTCATGTGAATAGCCCACATATTTCAACCCGACTTTAAAACAGTAGTGTCTAGTCTGTCGTTTTGTGCCCTGGCAAATATCTTGCTGTGTAAAAAATGTAAAAAAAAATTTTTAATGTTCACTAACAATGCTGCTTTCCTGTACACATTTAGTCAATAAAGTTCAAATTATGTGCTTCCCATCCCTAGACTTTGGCCAGATATTTGCTTGCCATATACAGGTATTCAAAACAATTTTTGGAGAAAAAAAATCAGAAAATCTGTCTGGTTGTTTACTTGTTTTGTGTGCCTGCTCTTCTAGTGACACAGAGGGAGCAGAGAAATGTAAACAGATGTGACACACGACAGAGCAGGAGCTTACCTGACCTACCCAAAATTACAGACGTGCGCGTTGAGGGGTCCACGAAACGGTCTCTCGTGCAGGGGTGCGATGAGGGGCCTTTTATACGGGGCAGGGCTGAGCGGGGGCCACGGATCAGGCCTGGGCTGGATCAGCACATTGCTTTGGGCCCCATTGTTCTGGTCTGAGCCTCTGGCTTTTCCACTCCTCTGGCACAATGCTGGAGGCCCCGCCCCCCCCCAGGGGGAGGGGCCTGTCCCAGTCCACGCCCCCCACACTAATCTACAGTCACCCCTGTGGCATCTAAAGCCCTTCAACAAATAAACTCTTAAGTTAGAAGTGGTGTTCAATGGGCGTTATGCACTTGCATGGTTCTTTTCCATTTCAAAAGACGGATTTAAAAGATGTCAGCCGTCACACAAGTGATGATGTATGTGCTTTTACATGTGCTCTCTCTCTCGCTTCAGGAAAACACCTAATTTCCTCTGTGTATTTCTGAGCTACTTCCTCGGATATTTTGATGATCGTTGAATGAATTAATCTCTTACGTGGTTAACACAGCCCAAGTTTTAATCAAGGACATGCATATTTAACACAAGAAAATATATGAAATGCAGAAGTTATTCAGAAAGCTATTGTCTGTACACAGTGAAGTGGGCTGATTGTGTGTATGTGCCTGAGAGAGAGATTTAGGCTGTGTTTGTGTGTGTCTGTGTGAGAGAGATTTAGGCTATGTTTGTGTGTCCGTGTGAGAGAGATTTTGGCTGTGTTTGTGTGTGTCTGTGTGAAAGAGATTTAGGCTATGTTTGTGTGTGTCTGTGTGAAAGAGATTTTGGCTATGTTTGTGTGTGTCTGTGTGAGAGAGATTTTGGCTGTGTTTGTGTGTGTCTGTGTGAAAGAGATTTTGGCTATGTTTGTGTGTGTCTGTGTGAGAGAGATTTTGGCTATGTTTGTGTGTGTCTGTGTGAGAGAGAGATTTAGTTTGTGTGTGTGTGTGTGGGTTTATTATCTGCCATATCCCCCCCCCAAGCTTTCTCTCTCTCTCACTCTCTCTCTTTCTGTGCCACATTACCAAACAGCAGGGAACTTATTTACCAAAGCTAACAGCCAAGAAAACAGAGAAATGGGGGCACTGAAATGCTACAGAATTATAGATAATTGAAGCCGTCCACAGGCAAGACAGCTAGAGGGACACGGAGAATGGCTCGGAGTGAGGAACAGACCGCGAGGAACAGACCGTGAACAGACCGGACGTCTGAGTAGGCTGTTACAGGCTGAATGCTCAGTATTTGGGCAAATATGATAAAGTATGGTTCTACCCCCGTGCCGCACACACCAGCACCTCTGCCCCTTCTTTAACCCCCAAACCCCCTTTTGCAGGCGTGTGCCCTCCCCACATCCCCAGGCCAGCCATCCGCAGGCTGGCAGAGAACCTCAGAAGACCTCTGAATGACCCCAGCGTCGCCGCCGCCTCAGTTAGCGCCACGATTCACCGTAAACCAGGCCGACTGCTACCGTGCAGCTAAAAAAAAAAAAAACCCCAAAGGAACCCCAAAGGAACCATGTCTGCTGCCCAGACCAGCGGAGGGGACTGGCGCTGGCACCGGCGTCGCCCCGGTGAACCGCACGTGGGGGACGGCCCGGCTCGGGCCCAAACAATGCGCCCGGATTCCCCGGCTCAGCACATTGCTCCGTTCTCCCCGACGTGCGTTTCTGCTGATGGAGGCGACTGCTCACCGCACGCCCCCCCCCAAAAAACAAAGCGATGCGCAGTGTCAGCGAGGCCAGAGATCAGCGCACCCCCTCTCAAAAGAGAACGCGCTCCGTCCAATGGCCGAGGCGGCTCCTGTCTGTAAACACACGCAGGGCGCGTGTGCATATATATAACCCTCCCGGCAGCTGAGTCCAGCATTTCTCCTCCGCTTTTTTCCTCCTCTTCCTCCTCCTGCTCTTCCTCCTTCGCTCCAGCTCTCTGCACCTGCCTGCAGCCGCTAGGTGAGGTTTCGCTTTCGGACGCGGGGTGGGCTCCTGGTGTTCCTCGAGGGGGGTTTGGGGGGTGGGGGCGGTGGGTGGGTATTTGGCAGGAGTGGAGAGTTAAGACAGAGCTGGCCAAATGCTTGCCAAATCGCCCCACCGTTCGGATGCAGCGTGAGAAAGGGTCACAGGCGCAGAGAAGCAGGAAGTAGCTAGCGTCCTGCGGGAGGGCAGTGCACTCAGAATGGGCCCCGCGTGCCGTCTGCGCAGGAAGTCGACCGCATTTACAAACGGATCGTTTTCGGCGACCCGCGCTCACCGCATCTCGCGGGAGAGGAAAAAGGGCAGAGGGGAGAAAAGAGAGGAAGAGTTAGGAGAGAAGAGAGAGTGGGGAGGAAGGGTAAAAAGAGAGGGAGAGAAGAGAGAGGGAGGGGCAGAGGGATGATGAAATTTAAAGAGTACCCCCGCTTGGGCGAGGTCCGTCCCTCTGTCCCTGAACCAAGTTTGCAGTGTGGCAGCACTCTTCCTAGCGTGACCGGAGCACTGTAGCTCAGTCTGGTTGTCTGTTCTCTGTGCACTCATATTGTTTTGACACAGGAAGCCTTCATATCAGTTCAGAAATCTACCCTTAAAGTATGCCAGCAGTGTCCTGGGGAGAAGCACACATTACAGGCGCAGGGCTGAGCTGAGCTGAGCCTTTCAGACAGCCTGCTCGTCCACTGGGCGTCAGGCCGAAACAAGTCCGGTGCAGATCCACGTATGTTTATATTACATGGATGAGCTAAGCCAGTCCTCCCTGCACGGTACAGGCCGATCCAGCTGAATAGGGATCAGTGGTTCAGGGGGTTTCACTAGCTCCAGATTGATGTCAGTGTACCATCCTAGCTTGTTCTCTGTAGTAGTCTGAACACTGTCACTGACCTGTCCTGCTGTGTTCTGTCTCCCTCCCCACAGCCATGTCCCACTCCGCAACCCAGGGAAGCATCGGAAGCCACTCCTCTGGAGTAGGCCTACGCTCTCACAGAGTAGGTCCCCCGTATACAGACACATGCACACACATACACGCACGTACACACAGGCCCCCTTTACACACAGACATACACACGTACATAGACGTAGGTCTCCCTTACACACAGACATACACGCACACACACGTAGACCCCCCTTACACACATACACACGTACATGCATGCACATACGTGTAGGTCCCACTTACAGATGTACACAGGTACATACACGCACTTACACGTAGGTACCCTTACACACACACACACACACACACACGCTCTTAAATCAGTCACATGCTCAGCCCCTAATAACAGCACACACACACAGCACATACTGACACCCTCCTGTATGAACTGGTGGAGTCAGCCCGTTTGCGATCAGGGCGGCGGGTCCTGATGAACTGTGCCCTCTGTCCCCTCTGTCGGCAGATGTGCGTCTTCGAGTTTGAGAACTTCCAGGGCCGCAGGATGGACATCACCGGAGAGTGCCGGAACCTGTGCGAACGCGGGTTCGACAGGATCGGGTCGATCAGGGTCGAGTGCGGACCGTAAGTCTGATACACACCCACACAACCGGGTCAAGTCCCTACACACACTCACTCACTCACAAACGCACACTAAAGGTCTGTTCCACAAACATACTTTACGTACTGAACAGTCACCAGGAGATTCAACACCCAAATGAATACACCATCTCAACTAGAAGGTAAAGGTTGTTGGTGCATGTATTTAACTGCCATTATTTTGATCTAGGCCTCCTGTTTGGTTCAGAGAATAACTTTGGCAACATCTCCTAGAAATAGATCATATCCATCCCATCCACCATTGCACCAGTACATGCTCTGGGTATGCCCAAGGGCCAATGCGAAAACAGGCAACCAATCAGAAGTGCTGGCCTATTAACTCATGATGCGTTGAACTGTGATGTAATAGGATGTGAGGTGAATTGACTGGATGCTGTCGTGTGTCACACAGCTGGGTGGGGTTTGAGCACCAGAACTTATCGGGAGAGATGTTCATGCTGGAGAAGGGGGAGTACCCGCGCTGGGACACCTGGTCAAACAGCTACAGGTGTGACCGTCTCATGTCCGTCAGGCCTGTCCGCATGGTGAGTGGCTACTCTGCACCCTCACCTCAACCAATCAGAACGCATCATCACCTCAACCAATGAGAACACATCATCACCTCAACCAGACAGAACACCACCCTCACCTCAACCAATCACAAACGCATCATCACTTCAACCAATCAGAACACCACCCTCGCCTCAACCAATCAGTATGCATCATCGCCTTAACCAATCAGAACACCACCCTCACCTCAACTAATCAGAACGCATCATCACCTCAACCAATCAGAACACCACCCTCACCTCAACCAATCAGTATGCATCATCGCCTTAACCAATCAGAACACCACCCTCACCTCAACTAATCAGAATACCACCCTGACCTCAACCAATCAGAATGTATCCTCACCTGAACCAATCAGAACACCACCACTCTCTCTCTTTCTCTCTCTCTCTCTCAGGACCCTCAGGATCATAAGATTTGCCTGTTTGAGTGTGTGAACTTCGAGGGCCGTAAGATGGAGGTCTGTGACGAGGACATCCCCAGCCTGTGGTCTTACGGCTTCCAGGACCGAGTGGCCAGCATCCAGGTCACTGGGGGAACGTGAGTCCAACCATCTCGCAGATCAGTCGCCAAACACAGACAGGCAGTACAGACACGTTCAGTTACAGAAACCCACCTAGTCCAGACAAATGCATTGTCATTTGTCACATTATCACCACCTAAACAGCCATTTGCTTTGTCTCTTTCGTCTAATACATGCTCTTCAAGGGTTATGATCTCTGTGTGTCTCATGCAGGTGGGTAGGCTACCAGTACCCTGGCTACCGTGGCTACCAATACGTTTTCGAATTCGGTCCTTACAAGCACTGGAACGAGTGGGGCGCCCACCACCCGCAGATCCAGTCCATACGCCGCGTGAGGGACATGCAGACGCATCGCCGCGGCTGCTTCGAGATGAGCGCGTAGGTGTGAAAGCTCGCGCGGCAGCCAGCCACGGCGGACACCGCCAACCAGAGACCGCCAAACGCCCACGCAGCTCCTGACCGCCACTTCCTGTCCAGCCACACGAGTCCACACCTGTCGTTTAACTACTACCGCTGCTATTACAAAATGCGTTATGGCACGTGCCAAAACAAAATAGCACCCCGATTGGTCTTTCGGGATGGAAGTAGTAATATTAGTTCTAATTATAGTGGCATTTTAAGAGTCAGGATATATTCTATGGCCTGAATTAATTAAAGTGCAAATACATTTTAAAACGGGGCATTTTGGAGCATTATTACTAGACTGAATACAAACTGTTTTGTTTTTATTTAGATTTCTGCAGCCCCTCTGTTTTGTGTTTCTCTCTGCTTCTGTGTTTCAATTACAGGGAATTGCATGTGTCTGCTTATCTTTGAGGTTGACCCCGTGGTCTGTGATTAATTTACATATACAGAATACATTTTATAAAACATAAAACTACCTGACTCATTGCCTTGTGCGAGCCTGCAGTCAGTTGACTGGTCCATAGGGGGGCAGTGTTTCCTCAACCGCTGTTACGAAATCGTATTCTCTTTTGATACTCGTCCAGATGGTGTGCTGCGCGCACAGGACATTCTGGGCGCGTGGGTGGCGCCAGAGGAGATGGTTCGTAGCGGGGACTGAAAGAGAGACTAGCCGAAATGACAGCGCTATTGCGCCGAGCTACTTTTTTAAAGTTTGTAACCTACTATGCGACAGCCAATTCTGCAAAGTCTTGTTACACTGTACCTTTCTCAGGGATGCTGGCATCTGGAAAGCGAATTTCCTCTGAAAAATAAAAGATTTCAAACCTCAGTTACGGCAGCAGTCAGTAGCTCATGTGACAGCTCTGTTGTCCCCTTTCATTAATCTCAGTTGTTTTTTCTCCTAACTGGATTTTTTTTGTCTGTATCACATCTACAAATAAATGTCGAAACTGTTTTATTGTTGCATCTTTAGAAATTACATTATGTGCCGCCAATTTTTTTCCTTTCATTTTCCATCCCGATAATGATCACATAACAAGTAGAATGAGTATTAGTATAGAATTAAAAGAGAGCGTTGTGATATATCTCAGAAAAATGACTTCACATCAATGTAGAATAAAAACATGCCGTCCAGATTTTATTGGATATTTAATCCAAATGATTGATCTAATTTATGCACCTGACACTTATTTGACATGAACTTGATTAAAGTGCGTATTATTATTAATATTATTATTGTAGATACGTAAGTCAGAAAGTTGGAAGGTTTTGATGTGAAACGTGTGTCCAGTTAGTGTAAATTATGTGTAAGTGGTTGTGTGAGTGCCAGACACTGATCAAGCACCTTTAACCACAGAGATGAACAGCACGGATGTCGATTTTAGCCATTGACATATATACATGTATATATGTCAATGGATTTTGGCCACCTGCAAACGCCGGAAACCCGTGCTGGTTCACATATCACCGGATGGTGGCGTGGCAGGTTTATGCATGGGGATTCAAGTCCTAACATTTCCTAAGCAGAATATCGCCGAGCTAACTTCCGAGATCGGTGTTAGTCATTTCATAATTTTTGTCAGACATAGTTCTAGATAGGTTCCCTATATGACCACCCACGGTAAACTCGCAATTTCCTTAAGTGATGCGCGCTCACGATGCGTAGCTGCGTTTGTGTGCATGAGTGTGAAATTGCGACCGCAACCTGCTTCCTCCCTAGAGAAAGTTAGCTTGACTGAGTGCACGCAGCAGGGCATTCTGATACCCTGATGCTTCGCACAGACGTTGGACGAAGCGAAACGGTTTAAAGAAAAGGGGATTTGAATTAGCCATCGGAGGACGGATCCGCTGGCCGTTGAGTGGGTGAGGGAGGGAGATTGTTTTCTATCTTAACAACACTGGAGGGGAGGGGGAGGGACGGAGAATGAGTTCAGCGTGTAGAGAGGCTGCTGTGTGCGATAGCCAGGACCCATCTTGCGCCGGCGCTAAGTCGTGTGCTACTAATGATATTAGCGTCAGGAGCATCGGAAACTCCTACACCTGCAGCGACAGCCAGTCGAACCAGAACCCCAAACCAACAACAGCAATGAAAGTCAAAACAGGTAGCAACTCCACGGACGTGGGGGTCATCGTTACCACTGAGGACGAACTGCTCAGGAACCCCGTAATTACTCCAGAAGACGTGCTTGGATTGCAGAATATCACCGAAAGTAAGTTTTACACTTTTTTTTACACGGCTACGACCGACTGCAGGGGCATTTTCTTAAACGTTGCTCTGAACTTCAGATGCTGACTTAACCTTGTGTCAAGTAGCTGGCTACACTACCTCCTCGTCGACAATCCTGTAAGATACTGATGATGTCAGTTAAATTAATTTAATTGCATGTTAATGTAGAATCCAGAAGAAGACGTGTAATGGCCTATTTGCTGACATTTACCATGACCTCGCATTGCTATTCAGATGGGGGCCTAACTTGCATCCGCTTCTTGTCAAGTGTTTCTCGGATGCTGTCATTTCTCGTAACGAAATTATTACACTGCGTTGTATGACTGGCCTACTGTATACTTTACAACAACTAGTGGCTGACACCTCGTTTTTTTAACTTTGTTTGGTTCATATATCAAGTTAGGCTGCGGCCAGATTTAATTTGATGGGAGATAGGCGGTAAAGGGGAAAGCACTGTTCCAAATAAAGATCCTAAGAACGAAGAGGCACACCGTATATTTAATTACTTTGATTTCTCAGTCAAGCGCTGTCGTTACACATTAGTGAAGCAGAGCTTGTGATGTCGTATCCGATTGAAACAAGGGTTAAAGTTATACATGTTAATGTGTTCAAATGAATTTGTATTTGAAAAAAACTTTTAAAATGACATGGGACATGACAAGTAAATATCTTCAGATTTATCTTCAGACTTTGCGGACACACGTCACGCGAGTGCGTGAATGTGAGTGATTGTGCGTAAATATAACAGAGGAATACAGTGGGACAGATTAGTGTGTATGTTGATGATAATGCTCTCGGTTCGCTTACATGCTAATCTGCCGGATAAAGTATTCTCAATATTGCCTACCCCCGCAGAGCCGAGTGTGGTTAGGTAACAGGTGGTACCGAGAGCATCGCGAGAGAGACTATTTAAAGACCTGCTTTAGATGTTACACAACAAACGGTCAAACAGGATGCTTTCCGTGAGCGCATTCGCCCTCGCGCAGAACAGAGGTTCTGGAAACATCACAGAGCTTTACACTCCATGGCCTGGCGCCTGCTCAGGTGTTCAGCCGTTCTAGAACACGTTCACCTGTAAGGGTGAAACTTAAAGCGAAGCCAAGCAAACTGTTTTACAGTCTGCACTTACTTCTGCTGCTTTGTTAAAGCTCCTCGTGTCCATTTAACAGCACACATGTGTTTTAAACAAAATTATATCACTATACCTAGACACCTTCCTTTGCCAGGATTCAACATTCGACACTCAGGCATTTGCTGCAGAGAACCACAGGTTCCCCCTTCAAAGCTGTTTTGTTCTGTGGTCTGTCACAGCGAGACAGGATCTGAAAGCCACAGGCTAACAGGCTGACAGACACATGCAGGCAAAGTGCACATGCAAGCACATTTATGTTCCGGTGTGCCCACACACACTCGTCTGCACAGCCACATACTTACATAGACACTTACATAGTACACACACACACACTCGCACACACACTCCACTTACTCCTGCTCACACAAATTACAACACATAAACAGACAACACACACTCACACTCAAACACACACACACACACATCCACACACACTGCTCTGTTTTGCTCAGTAACCCTTTTTTGTGCTTGGTAGATAAACTAAAAGGTAAGAGCTGGCATCCGGAAATGCCATCTATTTGTCTAAGGGCCCATTTTCTGTCTAAGGGCCTGTCTAAGGGCCCATTTACTGTCTAAGGGCCTGTCTAAGGGCCCATTTACTGTCTAAGGGCTTGTCTAAGGGCCCATTTACTGTATAAGGGCCTGTCTAAGGGCCCATTTACTGTCTAAGGGCCTGTCTAAGGGGCCATTTACTGTCTAAGGGCCTGTCTAAGGGCCCATTTACTGTCTAAGGGCCTGTCTAAGGGGCCATTTACTGTCTAAGGGCCTGTCTAAGGGCCCATTTACTGTCTAAGGGGCCATTTACTGTCTAAGGGCCCGTTTACTGTCTAAGGGTCCATTTACTGTCTAAGGGCCCATTTACTGTTTTAGGGCCTGTCTAAGGGCTCGTTTACTGTCAGAGAACTGTCCAAGGGTCCATTTTTTAAAAATCTAAGTGCGCATTTATTGAAAACTGTCCAAGGGCCCAGTTTTCGATTGGTTGCATTTCTGTTGATGACACAGAGACCTGCAGCGATGGGCAGTTTTTCATTCGCTCCAAGTACAGACCTATATCTGTAACTCCGGGCTAATCTCCTGGATTAAGGTCTATAAACAGCTACACTGCAGCTGACCATCACGGGCAGCCATTTCCTCCTGTTGGGTAGCCCTCTGGATGGGAGATAGCATAACGCCTGCGGTAAAGCCACACGTCCTCCAGCAGAGATCGCCTGGCATTGTTCTCACTTCCCACGACAGGCCGCCCGTGGGCGTTTTCTATTTTTGAACAGAGTCTGTTCAATGTAAATCGATCATATAATTTTGGAAATCCCCACACAGCAGTAATTAGCAAGTCCTCTTTAACAGAACTATGTGGAATGGGGAAATAAAAATTGCAGTCGTAGACAGCGTGCACGTCGGATCTTTAATCTGATTGGTTATCGCGCCACGTTCCCCGACCTGCTGGTCATGCCATCGGCTTGCCTCTCATCGTCAGCTATCCCAGCGTGCCTTGTGGACGCGACAAAGGGACCCCCATTGAAATGAACGGAGGGGATTATGATGTCGCTTCTTGTCGGAGGATGCGTGGATTCACCCTACAGGTCGATGCCCCTGTAAGCTGCATGGACCAATCACCACTCTGTATCCTTGCATGCCCTCGACTGGGCCACACCCTCCACCAGATTAGAGCTGCACTTGACAGTCTTGCCACAAGGAAGTGCTGTAACACGTGTTTGGCAAGAGGCTGGGTGGATTATTTACACAAGTAGGATTGTTTAAAGGTAGTCAGGCTGAATTAGGCAGTTGGCTGTCTTATTGTACATCATCTGGAAACGGAGGAGAAAATTTAGCCCACAAGAGAGCAAGAAAGTGTGTGTGTTTGTGTGTGTGCGTGTGTGCATGTGTGTGTGTCTGTGTGTGACTGTGTGTGAGAAAGAGAGAGAGAGAGAAATAGTTTGTGTGTGTGTATATGTGTGAAAGAGGGTGTGTATGTGTGTGCATGGTTGTGAATATTTGTGTGTATATGTATGAATGTGTGTGTGTCTTTTTCCTTATGTTTCCTTCTTGATTCCCTTTTCATTGAAGTATTCAGTATTCTGTGTGTACAGAAGAAAAGTGTAAAATTATTCGTGAGTGTGCCTCAGATGTGCTCTCATTTAGACTGAAGCAGTGCACAGAGCAGCTCTGATTGGTTAATGGTTTTATTCATAATGTGTACATGTGATTCTGTTCATGCCTTTTGCATACTCCTAGGTGTTTAATGTGGTGTAGGTTTTCAGTGCAGGCATGGGTGTTTAATGTGGTGGCCTACACAGATTGTGTGTTCACACCTGCTGTTACTCCAGATTGACAAGGGAGAAGGACCTGGCAGTGACATCAGCAATTGTCTCCTGTCAGTCACATGCTGTGATGTAATATGGGGAGGATCCAGTACCGTTCTGGTCACATGATCAGGGTGCCTGAGTGGAGGTCCCATCACAGCTGTGCTGTTGATTTTGAACCTGGATACTTTCTCCTGCACTCTGCTGTCCACCAATCATTCGTCACAATTCGATGGTAAATGGTAAATGGACTGCATTTATATAGCGCTTTTATCCAAAGCGCTTTACAGTTAACCCATTCACACACACACATTCACACACCAATGAAAGGTGAAAGGCTGCCTTGCAAGGCACCAATCAACTCATTGGGAGCAATTAGGGGTTAGGTGTCTTGCCCAGGGACACTTCGACACGCCCAGGGCGGGGGATCGAACCGGCAACCCTCCGACTGCCAGACAAACCACTCTTACCTCCTGAGCTATGTCGCCCCACTGGAGATGTGCTCAGTGAATATCGTGCCACACAGTCCACAGTAAACTGCTGTACACACTGTGAGTCAGATGCTACCCCATTAAGGCATTCAGGGAGAAAATGAGGGTGACTGAGGGGTTTTACATGAAGCGGTTTAGGAGTTCAGAGCTGCTTAGTTAGCTTAAACCAGCGCTGGGGCATTCCTGCAAGCACGTGATTTTCTCAGTCTCACACACACTCACACACTCACACATAGACACACACACACACTCACACATAGACACACACACACACTCACACATAGACACATTCACACACTCACACATAGACACATTCACACACTCACACATAGACACACACACACACACACACACTCACACACACACAGCTCAGTGACTTACGTTTCCACTACACCCTATTATCTTCTTCTCTCTTTCTCCTCTCCCTCTCTCCCCATTTTCGCTCTCCCCGTTGCCTGAGTAGAGTGATTCTGGGGTCAGCGCTGTTCTCTGCTCTCTGTTTACAGCATGCACGCCATAACTGTGCCCAAAACACGCAGAGAGTAAATACCAGGTCACACACAGTGTGTCCGGTAAGAACAGTAAACGGGTAGCAATTAGTGTTTCTTTCAAGCACATAAGGCTTAATTAGGCTTAACACATTTCTGGATGGTTCTAGATGCGCATAATAGTAGTAATCCATGGAGTATTCAACTGAGATGGGAAAGTAGTTGTGTCTGTCAGTGTGAAAAAAAGCATTACATTACATTACAGGCATTTAGCAGAGGCTCTTGTACAGAGCAACTTTTACACAGCATTTACACTGCATCCATTTATTCAGCCGGATATATACTGAAGCACTGCAAGTACCTTGCTCAAGGGTACAACCTGTCCTACCCGGGAATGCCATAAGCAATAAACAACGTGTTGGGTGCCGTACAGGTGGGGTGGTCTATATGTATTTGAGATATGCAGGTACACTGGGGAAGTATATGAGCTGCACGGGTCCAGGTGGTGTGCTGGTGAAGGTATCGTACAGGTGCTGCAGATTGGTATGCCTGGCTTCCAGCTCGTGAAATCCCCTTAGCGTCCTAGCGAGACTGTAACCCTCTTAGGCCTAATCCACCCGTCGCATTTTACATGGGGGTGGAGCCACATCTACGTACACATATCACCCAGCACCACCCACACTGTGGAACCAATCACAGCGCCCAAATTGATTAACCAGTCACCAAGCAGCACCCAATTCAAGTTAATTTCAGTCAGTTGAGGAAATTCATTGAAATTCATTGAACTATTTGAATATGACATTATGTGCATCTTTTATTTAATTAATTGAGTTTAAATGCATTTCCTGAATAGACTGAACTGGTTGTTATTGTTGGAGTATTATTTTGCCCTGTTAAAATGTATTTGCACTATTCTGACCTCACTCCTGGAGGAAGGGCGCGTGGTTGAGACGTGCGCTATGGCGGAGTTATTCAGGAACGCATGCTTGTTGGCAGTGTCCCTCCCCATTGGCCGAAGAGATTAGTGAACTGGAAATAACTCAGTGAACACGTGCAACTGGGAGTGATGTTTGGTTTGGAAGGGAGAAAAACCGGTGCTTTTCATAACTATAGGAGCAAGGTCTCAGATCATACGTACATACATACATGCATACATACATACATACATGCATGCATAGATACTTACATACATACATCATACATGCATGCATACATACATACATGCATACATACGTTACATTCATACATACATACATGCATGCACACACAAAAGCAGGTGTACCCAGGTACTCACATGTCCTTACATGCACAAAAGAGTGCTCGTCATGTGTATTTAATTCTCTTTTTTTGGTCTGGCCCGTCATGGTCCACGCCACAAGGCTCACCATACCCTCTGTTGCCAGTTTGGGAGAGCAGGGAAGAATGTGCTCTCCTCTGGAACAGGGGACGTCAGGCATCGCTTCTTAGCACACCCCAGGCAGGCTTGCTCAGGGTAGAGTCAGAGGAAGACTGCTCGAAGAAGACCGAATGGCGGACGAACGTTCAGGCTCTCCATCCGCCAGCGGGCTTCGCGGCCGCTTCGCGAGGTACCAGCGTCCGGGTTTGGCGGGAATGTCCCGCCCCTCAGCGGCACAGGAGCCGGCGGCGTGTCGCCCCGCAGGGTCGCCGGTGCCTGGGACCGTCCGGATTAGGGTTCGGTCGCCGTGGCGCCTGTGTCGTTCCTCGTCCTTGTTGTTTGTGGCCAGGTGGACAGATCGGTCATGTGATTCTGATTGCAGATTACCTGTGCACTCCGGGGGAGAACATCCACAGCATCGACTTCACCCGCTTCAGGATTCGGGACATGGAGACGGGCGCCATACTGTTCGAGATCGCCAAACCCCCCGTCAACGGTGAGCATCGCCAGCACTGACCCCGCCAGTCGGTCATTTGAAGATGGTGGTAACAGGTGTAGCAGGTTGTTCTGATGGAGAAAAGATGATAGTTGTTTAAGCACTGCTCGTTCAAGGGTTTTGGACAGAACAGGCAGAAGCGATGTCGGTCGATAGTTTTTGACATCAGAGTGGTCTAATGTTGGTTTCTTGAGAATTGGGGGAACACAAGCCATTGTTACTGAGTAGCAGTGTAGTGTTGGCTGTGCAGTGTGATGTGTCTGGATGTAGTAGATTGTTTGGTGTATAGGCCCTGGGGGGGGGGGGGGTGTCTGTAATTTAGAGATGGTGGTAACGGGGGTGTGTTTTGTGGCCCTCAGAGAGTGCGGGAGATAAGCGGGACTTCGACCCCAACGCAGGCCGCTTCGTCCGCTATCAGTTCAGCCCCGCCTTCCTTCAGCTGCGACGTGTGGGAGTCTAGTGATGTGAGCTTGTGTGTGTGTTGTTGTGAGGTGTGTCTGTGTGTGTGTGTTGTTGTGGATGTGTTGTGTGTGTGTGTGTGTGTGGAAGATTGTGTGTTTGGTGATGAGATGGAGTGCTGTGATGTCAGTGAGATGTGTGTGTCTGTGCATGCATGCGTGCATTCAAAAAGTATGACGCTGATCTGTTTTTTGTACAGGTCCTTGAAGGTTACAGTGATTACATTTGGAAAGCCCAATGGAAGCTGTGATTTATAGGTTAGTGTCCGCAGAGTATTCAAAAGAACAGAGATGTTTTAAGGTCTTAGTTACTGTTTCCCTGACTTGAAGTTGAATGATTAGTAGTTTCGTTTATGAATAGGGCGCCAGGTGAGTGAGGACCCTGTTTCCTGCTCTATATAGGGGCGACATAGCTCAGGAGGTGAGACCGCTTGTCTGGCAGTCGGAGGGTTGCCGGTTCAAACCCCGCCCTGGGCATGTCGAAGTGTCCTTGAGCAAGACACCTAACCCCTAACTGCTCTGGCGAATGAGAGGCATCAATTGTAAAGCGCTTTGGATAAAAGCGCTATATAAATGCAGTCCATTTACCATTTTACCATGCTCTGCAGCGTGGAGTTCACGGTTGGCGACCTGCCCATCAATAACTTCCGTATGATCGAGCGGCACTACTTCCGCGAGCAGCTGCTGAAGAGCTTCGACTTCGAGTTCGGCTTCTGCATCCCCAGCAGCAAGAACACCTGCGAGCACATCTACGAGTTCCCCCCGCTCGCCGAGGAGACCAGTGAGTCCCGTCCCTCTGCCTGGCCGCGCCCCCTCTGCCTGGCCACGCCCCCCCCTAAACCCGTCTGGCCATACAAGCACCTTCTGCATACCTAGAGATGTTTGTGTATTACACTGAATTGGCCAAGCACATTACCGAGAAGACGCGTCAACATACCACTGCTGACCAACTACATTACCCAGAAGGCACAACACTGTCCTGCCCAATTATAGTACCCAGCAAGGCACACCAACACAGTTGTATTGAATGCCGTCATTGCCCAGCGGGCATGCTAACACACTACTGTTCAAGGGAACTACATTTCCCAGAAGGCAGTAAGATGTCTATGTCACTGCACTGGTAGGCCATAGGGCCCTGTCCCTGAGCATGCTGCCGCTGTGTTGCAGTGCGCGAGATGATCCTGCACCCTTACGAGACGCGGTCGGACAGCTTCTACTTTGTGGACAACAAGCTGGTGATGCACAACAAGGCCGACTACTCCTACAGCGGGGGGGTGTAGAGCCTGGGCCCACAGCCACGGACAGACAGACGGACGGACGAGCGGACCTACGGCGGGATACTGGAGGACACACACACACACATACACACACACACACACACACACACACACACACACAGAAACACACGTACACAAACACATACACACGAAGAAACGCACATACAGACACAGAAATGCACATACACACACACACACACACAGAAATGCACATATATATACACACACACAGAAATGCACATACACACACACACACACACACACACAGAAATGCACATATATATACACACACACACACACACAGAAATGCGCTTATACACACACACACACACACACAAACACATTATACACCATACACACACAGAAATGCGCTTATACACACACACACACACACAAACACACACTCAGAAACGCGCTTATACACACATACACACGCAGAAATGCACATACACACACACACACACACACACACACACTGAAATGCACTTGTACACACATACACACACAGAAATGCACATACACACACACATACACACACATATATACACACACACAGAAATGCACTTGTGCACGCATGCACACACAGAAATGCACTTGTACACACATGCACACACAGAAATGCACTTGTGCACGCATGCACACACAGAAATGCACTTGTGCACACTCAGGTGTGAACACACACATGCCCACAGAACCTCTCTGAACACGTCCACGTGCAGCGGCAGACAGGCTGTCCTTAGAGAGAACCGTTGGGCACAAGTGGCATTGTGCACAAACCCTGTTCTCTTTTCTCTGGCCAAGGAAAGGGGATCTTGTTAAAGAGGCAACTGGAGGGTAGCCATGCCTGTTCATAATCCTTCTAGAACATTCCACGGAGCAGGATATTCAGTGAATGCAAATGTCCCCTCCAGTGTACACATTCCTGTTTTAAGCGGTTTTGTCCACAAAGCCCTGTTTGGCTTACTGATGTATGGGTGAATGTACAGTATGTGTCTGTTATATCTAAAGAGGGATGGGAGAGAAGACATGGCACTTGTAATGTCTTTAACGGGGAAAAGCAAGACATCAGATTGTATTTGCTTGATGGTTGTGTCCTCAATTTTTTTACTTCTCAAAATAAGTGTTTTAGGTATAAATGTTTCTAACAGATCTTATGCCCTAATTTACGTTCCAGTAATGAGTTATTAGTTATTAAGTTTCTGAGTTTGAGTAGGAATTATTTTTCCACGTTATGAGCTTGCTTTTGAAGGGCTGAAATTTCTGTAATGTAGTTTGTTTGGAATGAAGAACATGTTACTGATTTTGGAAGTGTTTAGACAAAGACTATGCTTAGACAGAGACTTTAGTCAAAACAGCTTCATTTGTAAAAAAAAATGTCATTACTTTAAAATTATTTTTTAAGAATATGTCAAAGTTTTGGACTGTTGAAATACCTACCAGGAAAAGAAATAAAATATATCTTTATTTTTTCCAAATTCTCGCTTCATCCTTTGTCTTTTTTTGTGGAAGAAAAAGAGACAAGACTCCTCAGAGAAGAGAGAAGTCTGGTCAGTGAAAGACGTACAGCGGCGTGCATTTTTTCTCTGCGGTAGTCTACTCTGATTGCTCGTTTTTTTGTTGTCCGATTGGGTTAATAAGGAAAAACAATGTACATACAAGACACTATGAAAATAATCTTTTTTTTTTTTTTGTCTGGTAGTTTAATAAGCAAAAAACACTGTACATACAAGACACTATGAAAATAATTGATGCTTTCTTGAAAAAGTATCACTATCGAGAGCCAATTCAGTCACAACTGGTCGGAACATTTTCTGTTCACCGTGAATGCGGAACGAATCAATCCAAATAACTATGCTGCCACCTTGTGGAAGGCTTAGCCATTGCAACTACTCCATCTTGATGCAGTTCAAGAAATAAATGAGATTCATGATTTCAACACAGAACTTAGCTTCACCGCTCATTTTCAACGTCTCATTTTCCACTGTTTGCCTCAGTCACAGTTTACGCACCCATATCCTGTGAGGAGACCATCTGTGATAAAACATACAACATCCTCAGTTAATTTCTAATGAAAGTGGAATGAAATTTGATCGTATGGGTATAATCAGGAATCTGCGTGTTTAAACACTCAGATGTGTCCTCTGAGCCTGGGGGTGGAGTTGAGGGTGTGGTTCCAGGCTGTCAGGGTCTGAGGGGGCAATATTTAGCTGTGCGGGGTGGGGTCAAAGGTCACGGCAATGCGATTGGTGTATTTGCAGAAGTGGACAGGTAGCCTGCCATGGACTCCAGTGGCATGGAAGTTTGACTTTCCCCCTCGCTCCCAAACACAACCCCCATCCATCCACCCCCCCCCCCTCCGTTTCATGGGCAGCAGGGGGAGAGGGTCCCGGCGTGGTTGGGTGGGGCAGGGCTGGCTGAAGTCGGCACGAGCTGCAGCGAATCAGGGGCTAGGCTGTCATTTCTTAACTCCTCCCACAGGTTACCTGTGAAACAGACCAGGAAGAATATTGTTAAGGTTTTAAAATGCATCTGGAGGGGTACTTTAAACGGTCACTTACTCAAGGATGGTGTGCAGTGACAGACACAGTCGGCAGGATAGGGTTGTTCAGAACAGCTCTGGAGGATGTGTAGTTCAGACACAGTCTCTGTGCAGGATAGAGTGTGTCAGTGTGTAGTTCAGTTAGTCGGTACGCACGGCTACGTGAGCTGGGATGAGGTGTCAGTGTATTCAGAGGTAGTTCTGTACAGCTGTGTTCCCCTCAGTGCAGGTAGCGGGGGTGAGGTGTCAGTGTGTAGTTCAGCGCGTAGTCTCTGTCAGCTGTGTTTGCGCACGCACTGAGCATACTGGTGGGCGTCGTGTTAGTTCTGCGTAGTCTCTGTGTTTACGCACCCTGCAGCTGCAGGTCGGTGAGCGTGGGGTTGAGGGTGTCAGTGTGTAGTTCAGCGCGTAGTCTCTGTACAGCTGTGTTTACGCACCTCCTGCAGTCTGCGAGGGTCAGTGTAGTTCAGCGTGCTCTGTCGTGTGTTAGCACGAGCTGCGGTCGGTAGTGGTAGGGTATGTGTGTCAGCCGTAGTCTCGTACAGCTGTTACGCCTCGCTGCAGTCGTGCGTGGGTGGTTCAGTGTTAGTCAGCCGAGCTCGTACAGCGTCGCCCGACTGCAGGTCGTGGCGTGGGGTGGTGTCGATGTCGCTGCAGAGCTCCCCGTCCATCAGCAGCTCCTGCATAGTTCTGGGGCGGCAGTGGTGAGCCTGCAGGGCGGCGCTGTAGAGCGGGGTCTGAGCGGCCAGCGGCGACTCCAGGGCGCCTCCTGCCTCCTGCGGAATCCCAGAGGAGGGGTACGAGAAGGGGGGCGGGGCTTGGCTTTGGTGGGAGTGGCCAAAGGCGTAACCTGGGGCCCCTGGCTGGGAGTGGCCGAAGGAGGGGGGCGGGTCAAAGCTGGCCCTGCCTCGTGGGGGCGGAGTCTGCCCTGGGGTGGCAAGGTGGGCGGGGCCTTGGAGGTGGCTGGGGCAGGCGAAGTGGGAGGGGACAGGTCTCAGGCCGTCAGTGTTCTCCCCCAGCAGCCGACCAAGTTCCTCTGCAGGGAAGACAGGCACCCGGAGACAAATCTGAGTACAGCTGACTGAATCTGCTAAATACAAGAGTACAGCTGACTGAATCTGCTAAATACAAGAGTACAGCTGACTGAATCTGCTAAATACAAGAGACAGTATAAATCTGTAATACAAGTGAGTCATGAATCTGCTAAATACAAGAGTACAGCTCCTGAACGCAATACAGAGTACAGCTCACTGAATCTGCTAAATACAAGAGTACAGCTCACTGAATCTGCTAAATACAAGAGTACAGCTCACTGAATCTGCTAAATACAAGAGTAGAGCTCACTGAATCTGCTAAATACAAGAGTACAGCTCACTGAATCTGCTAAATACAAGAGTACACTCAGATCTCAATACAAGAGTGAGCTCTGATCTGCTAATCAATACGTCATGATGTAATAGAGTACAGCTGACTGAATCTGCTAAATACAAGAGTACAGCTGACTGAATCTGCTAAATACAAGAGTACAGCTGACTGAATCTGCTAAATACAAGAGTACAGCTGACTGAATCTGCTAAATACAAGAGTACAGCTCACTGAATCTGCTAAATACAAGAGTACAGCTCACTGAATCTGCTAAATATAAGAGTACAGCTCACTGAATCTGCTAAATATAAGAGTACAGCTCACGACTGCTAAATACAGAGTAAGCTAGATCTGCTATCAGTACACTCACTGAATCTGTAATCAGAGTACGCTCACTGAATCTGAATACAAGGTAGAGCTCACTGATCTGCTAATACAAGTACAGCTCACTGATCTGCAATATGAGTACGCTCATGATCCTGGACCACGGCCCAGTGTGCTGTACTCACGGGCGGCTGTACTACTGGGCCGTATACTGGTGCTGCCGTACTAACCTGGCCAGGCTGTGTACTAACCTGGCCTGTGTGCTGTACTAACCTGGCCAGGCTGTGTACTAACCTGTGTGCTGCACTAACCTGGCCTGTGTGCTGTACTAACCTGGCCTGTGTGCTGTACTAACCTGGCCAGGCTGTGTACTAACCTGTGTGCTGCACTAACCTGGCCTGTGTGCTGTACTAACCTGGCCTGTGTGCTGTACTAACCTGTGTGCTGTACTAACCTGGCCAGTGTGCTGTACTAACCTGGTCGGACCGTACTCACCTGTGTGCTGTACTAACCTGGCCAGGCTGTGTACTAACCTGTGTGCAGTACTAACCTGGCTGGGCCGTACTAACCTGGCCTGTGTGCTGTATTCACCAGGCTGGGTCGTACTCTCCTGTGTGCCGTACTAACCTGGCCTGTGTGCAGTACTAACCTGGCTGGGCTGTACTAACCTGGCCTGTGTGCTGTATTCACCAGGCTGGGTCATACTCTCCTGTGTGCAGTACTAACCTGGCCTGTGGGCCGTACTCTCCTGTGTGCAGTACTAACCTGGCCGGGTCGTACTCTCCTGTGTGCTGTACTCACCTGGCCGGGCTGTGTACTAGCCTGTGTGCAGTACTAACCTGGCCGGGCCGTACTCACCTGGCCGGGCCATGCTCTTGCGCACGGTCAGCGGGTCTTTGCGGCGCCACTTGTGCAGCTCCTCCTGCATCTTCTCCACGCGGGCGGGGTTCAGCGCCCAGAGGCAGCCCTTCCGTGAGGCCCCGCCCCCGGCCCCGCCCCCGCTCCGGTTCTCCACCTTCTCAAAGCACTTGTTCAGAGACAAGTTGTGGCGGACCGAGTTCTTCCAGCCATCAGGGGCGGTCTGTGAGCCAATGAGAAAACAGGACGTGTACTTGATTCAGTTAAATGCGATGATATCAGCTTGGCCTTTTATATGGCACTCTAAGCTGCATTTTCTCCCACAGTGCCTTGCAGCCCCTGGCTGGCCGCCTGGAAGGAGAAACAGAGATGAAAGTGCAGAGAATAGCGTCAGGGGGCTGCAAAGGAGTGTCAGCACCAATCAGGACCATTCATTCATCCATTATCTATACCCGCTTATCCTGGGCAGAGTCGTGGGGGGTGCTGGAGCCTATCCCAGCGTGCATTGGGTAAGAGACAGGAATGCACTCACCATTTACTCACACACTCATACCTATGGGCAATTTAGAGTCTCCAATCGGCCTACTTGCATGTCTTTGGACTGTGGGAGGAAACCCACATGGTCACAGGGAAAGGCCCAGGCCGCATTCGAACCCAGGACCACCGTGCCACGTAGGATGATGTATCTGCGTGTCAATTTCTAAGAAAGTAACTGCAGTTTCACAGTGTCGGTGGTTTCTATAGCGAGATGAGATATAATTAAGGTTAAGCAATTAAATGTTATTTATATCATGTGCAGTGGTGGCATGATGAGTCATGTTAATGAATTCTCAGGTTTTTTTTATGGTATTTCTCCTCCCGGACCACGCCTTCCCTCCCGGGTGCCTGTGCCTCGTATTTCAGACGTTTGGAGGGCGGCCACGTCCCAGGACGTGCCGGGCGAGGGAACACCTGCCCGCCCTGCATGCGAGCGCCAGCAGCTGCTCCCGGCGAAGAAAGGTCCCATTCACAAAGGTTACCGTAACAACCTGCTCGGGCTTTGATCAGACAGACACCTGCCGTCGTTCTCCTCAGTTACACTCGGCAGCTGGGTGTCTCCGTGACGACGTCTGGCTCGCGCTCGGACCACGAGAAATCTTTAATCCGCTCATTAAAAAGCAATGTGCAGTCATGTAGGAAGGTTTCATTTGCTCTAATCCGGCCTCATTCATTTTCAGATACATTGACTGCAATTCGGTCATCCAGCCATAAGGTGGCGACATAGCCCCCTCACCTGCCACCTGTTGAGCTTTAACAATCCTTCTAACACTATTATCTTTATTAGACAATTAAGGTGGAATCAAAATGGGTAGGCAATGGGATTGTGTAGCCAATCCGATACATGGTGAATGATTAGGTGAGCAGACATGAACAGTCCTGCGGGACTTTGGCAAGAATACTGAAATTAACACCACGACTATTTTAAAAAAAGGTCCAGGGATCTTGACACCAGTGATTGTCAGTTTTACGTCTTGTCCATAGACATCGCTAGACTATCTCTAGATTTCCCTGGGCAGATGACACATTATGTGTGAGGCAGCTGTACCATGAAGAGGGGACCATGGAAGCTCTACTCTTCATGCCAGTCATTCTGAGGTCATCAAAACCTCTGTTTTGGAGCTTTTTTTTCTTTTGGTGACATATCTAAATGTATATTTTGAACCTCAGACAATTAAATCCCAGCAGATTCCAACTGCCAGCCTCACATAACACACCTGCCTGTGTCAGACCTCTGTCTGTGCAGCACCCCTGCCTGTGTTACACTGCCTGTGCCAGACCCTTGCCTGTGCTACACTGCCTGTGCCAGACCCCTGCCTGTGCTACACTGCCTGTGCTACTCTGTCTGTGCTAGACCCCAGCTTGTGCTACACTCCCTGTGCGAGACCCCTGCCTGTGCTACACTGCCTGTGTCAAACCCCTGCCTGTATTACACTCCCTGTGCGAGACCCCAGCCTGTGCTACACTGCCTGTGCTAGACCCCTGCCTGTGCAGAGCGAGCTGCCACGCAGCCGCTGTGCACTCTTGCCTGGTCGCAGTGGACACACAGAGTCAAGCCTTAACGGGTCTCGCCAGCGGCAGCACAGGTCTGTCGTTTGGCACAGAGCCCTGCTGGCACTGAGCTGAGCATTAATCATCCTGGAGCTGTGTCTCTCTCTCTCTCTCTCTCTCTCTCTCACACACACACACACACACACATACACACCAACACACACACATACACACACACACCATACACATGCCATACACACACACATACACACACACACGCCATACACACACACACACACACACCATACACACCATACACACATACACACACACATGCCATACACACCATACACACACACATACACACACACATGCCATACACATGCCATACACACACACACACACACACATGCCATACACATGCCATACACACACTACACCATACACACCATACACACACACATACACACACACATGCCATACACACCATACACACACACATACACACACACACACACACACACGCCATACACATGCCATACACACACACCACACTCACTACACATCCATACACATGCCACACACACACACATACAACATACACACCATACACACACACACACACACACACACACATACCATACACATGCCATACACACACACACACACGCCATACACATGCCATACACACACACACACAAATGTATTGCTATACTTGTGAGGACTTCCCATTGACTACATTTATTCCGTAACATCTAACCCTAACCCTAACCCTAACCCTAAGCCTAACCCCAACCACTACATGCCTAACCTTAACCCTAACCTTAACCTAATTGTAACCCTAACCCTAACCTTAAGTCCTAACCCTAAAACAGCCTCTTGAACTTGTGGGGACCAGCAAAGGTCCCCACCTTCCGTAATTTTCCTTATCATTCTATCCTTGTGGGGACATTTTGATAGTAATACATGTCCACACCATACACATCATACATACCACACACACACACACACCATACACGCCATACACATACACACACACACCATACACACACACACACACACACACACACCATACACGCCATACACACACACACACACACACACATGCACACACCATTCATGCCATACACACACACACACACACCATACACGCCATACACATACATAAACACACACACACACGCACGCACATACACAGACATGCTTATATGCACGCACGTATACACATGCATATACACACCGACACACACACACACACACAGTCTCACAAACTAATAGGGATGATGTTCCCTCAGCACAAAAAACAAACCATATATAACATAACAAAACAACATAACATAATGGTGAGAACAGGCCATTCAGCCCAACAATGCTCACCATTTTCCTAACTGTGCCTAGTACTCTAATTACCTACAGAATACATGGTATCTAACACCATATCAAGCCTGGTCTTGAAAATCTCAATAGTTTCTGCCTCTATTACATGACCTGGCAGGCTATTCCACACATTGACCACTCTGTGTGAAAAGATTATTCCTATTGTCTGTACAGAATGTCCCCTCGTTGTAGTAAGGGAATTCAACCTGAAGAATCTCTTGTAGTTCACTTTGTTGATTGCTTGTATGAATTTAAAAGCCTCAATCAAATCACCCATAAGTCTCACTTTTACTAAGTTTGGAGAGGTTAGGATCTTAAGTCTTAAGCTTTTATCTTTCATATCAGGAATCAATTTGGTTGCTCTTCTTTGAACTTTTTCCAGAGCCACGACACATGTACGCACAGGCCATCAGGCCAAAAGAGAAAGGCTTGCACAGACCATGGAGAGTAAAAACAGTATTTTCTGTGTGATTATAGTTACTGCACTGCGACTAATGCAGCTGACAGCTATACAAACCCAACACAAACCCAGCACAAACCCAACACAAACCCAGCACAAACCCAGCACAAACCAGCACAAACCAAACAGACACCCAGCACAAACCCAACACAAACCCAGCACAAACCCAACACAAACCCAACACAAACCTAACACAAACCCAGCACAAACCCAACACAAACCCAGCACAAACCCAGCACAAACCCAACACAAACCTAACACAAACCCAGCACAAACCCAACACAAACCCAGCACAAACCCAACACAAACAGGACCAGAGTGTCCGTCGTGGCCAGGAAAGGATGCCCTCCAGTTACTATGAACTGGAGGAGAGAGCATAAGAGAGGAGTTGAGGAGGAGAAGAGCGGAGGAGAGGAGAGGAGAGGAGGAGAGGAGCGCTCCTCCCATCCTACACAGGGGTACAGAGGAGGGCAGGAAAAGAGAAGAGGTAAGAGGAGAGGAGATGAGAGGGGGAGCGGAAGAAGAGAAGTGAGGAGCCACGCGCGCTGACCTTGAAGTAGGGGAAGTGCTCGGTCATGAAGCCGTAGATCTCGCTGACGGGGAGGCTGCCCGTCCGGCTGCTCCGCAGCGCCATGAAGATGAGGATGCTGCGGAGAGACGAAGGCTTTGGTCACACCGCTCGCCCCGCACCGCGGGGCGCTCGGCTTTCGCGCCGTCGGACGGACCACGCCCACGAACCCCGACTATTCTCCGCACTTTCAACTCTGTATCTCCTTCCAGGCGGCCAGCCAGGAGCTGCAAGGCACCGCGGGAGAAAATGCCACTTAAAGTGCCATATAAAAGGCTATGTTGATATCATCATCGCATTTAACTGAATCAAGCACAATGGACTAATAAAGAGGGGATGGAAGGCACTGAGCACAGCTTACAGGATGTTCACAAGCCTCTGTTCCGTGATGAGATGTCTAGAGATTCACAGAATGCTGGGATAGGCTGTAGGCATAGTTATTGTACATCCAATGTCAGTTAAACCACCGTTAATTGTCAAAGTTTAGGAATGAACCTCCGTGCGTCTCTGGAACTCCGTTTCCCAGAGTGCTTTTCACCTTCAATAAACCCAAGCATAATATCACCTGAAATTAGACTATATACCTGCTGTCAAAAGTTCTCTCTTTATAATCAGAGGCTATTGGCTTGCAAGTACTGTTATAATCTTCAGTTATGGCCAAGGGCTTTTTCATACCTAGTTCATTTTACTGTTTAGTGTGACCATGTTTACTTGTAGGAGTAGATGGGTTTGGGGTAGGTGAGTTTCATGTTATGAGTATGGTTGTGCAGATGTATGTTTTTACATGTTATGGAGTAATGGGTTTGGGTGTAGAGTGTATGTAGGTTTGTGTGACCATGTTTACTTGTAGGAGTAGATGGGTTTGGGGGTAGAGTGTGAGTAGGTTTGCAGAAGAATGTTTACCTGTAGGAGTATATGGGTTTGGGTGTAGAGTGTATGTAGGTTTGTGTGAACATGTTTACCTGTAGGAGTAGATGGGTTTGGGTGTAGAGTGTATGTAGGTTTGTGTGAGCATGTTTACCTGTAGGAGTAGATGGGTTTGGGTGTAGAGTGTGTGTAGGTTTGTGTGAGCATGTTTACCTGTAGGAGTATATGGGTTTGGGTGTAGAGTGTATGTAGTTTTGTGTCAGCATGTTTACCTGTAGGAGGTAGTGTATGGGTTTGGGAGCAGTTTCCGAAAGTGTAGAGTGTTAGTGTGGCTGTCCTGTCCTGAAGGGCTCCCGTTGGGGGAGGCACTGTAAACTGTAGCCGGACTGTCCAACTGCCGAAAACATACCTGCTGGAAACTGAGAGATAATGGACATTATATACACACACACACACACATACACACACAGACATGAACACACACATACACACACACACACATACAAATCAGCCTTTCAGTGCAAATTCTTCTTTTCAATGTCAGACAATAACGCAGACTACAGTTTATAATATAATAACAGAAAAAATAATATTTAACAGAAAATTACAGAGAAGCCTCCACCACCACATAATATCACATCTGTCAGTATTTGTCCACTCTTTCTTTTCTGCACCCTACTCCCATTTTTAAGTCTTCCATCCTTCCAATCAACAAACAAGTCACGGCTGTGTCCTCCCATCAAAAGTTGTTACCAAAAGTGTCAATGACGTTATGTCAGAATCCTTTTCCTTCAGAAGCGACTCTAACATTCAAACAAACAACTACCCACACACACCTTAGCAGCCTTGCTGATTTCTTTGCCATGCGCATCTAAAACAGCATTCCAAAACACGTCAGTGTTTTTTTGCTACGTGTTTATTTTTCCGTGGATGATCACCCCCTTTTTTTTTTGCTAGCCAAAACAAACTTGTCTTTTTTTCTGGGCCTAAGCACAATCAGGTTTGGCTTTGGTTTTGAGGTCATGTTTGAGCTTCATAGCACTAATGAGTTTGGCAATGCATTGCACACACTCATAAAAGTATGGCTCTCTTTGATTTGAACAGCGCCAAAACATGCTGTCATTATTGTTGTACATTGTACATTTTGATCCTGGCATCCAGTGTTGATTATTTGTTTCCCAATTGGCTTATGCAGTGAGCTCCATAATGTTTGACACAAATACATATTTTTATGATTTCTGAGCTCACCAGTGTTCTCTTTCTTCTCAATGATGTTCCAAACAGTTGGTTTTGGTAAGCCAAAGGTTTGGCAAATGTCTCTGACTCTTTTTTTTTCTTATTTCTCAGCCTCATAATGGCTTCCCTGACTTTCAGTGGCATAGCTCTGGTTCTCATGCTGACAAAGGGCAGTAACAGACTCCAAATGCAATAAAAAGGCTGGAATCAAAACTAGATACTGAAAGCTCTCTTATACTTGCACCAAGGAAGCAAATTAATACACCTGACTAATCATAAATACCTGTGACGCCATTTGTCCCAACATTATCATACCCTGACATGCGGGGACTATTTATATAAAGTTCGTAATTTCTACATGGTGAAACCAAAATGTCTCAAAATACCTTTAAATAAAAGCTGACTATGTGCCCTTTAACCGTATGCAAATTGTTTTATTACAAATCTTAAACTGTTTGAGTACAAAGCCAAATCAAGAAAAAATGTCTATGTCCCAAGCATTATGGAGCTCACAGATTGTGTTTTTTTTTAACAGAGTTTTAACACACTACAGAGAGAGATGTCACTCCCAAGAACAGGCCGCCCAGCCTCATCTTACCTGCTGCAAGGAATGCTGGGAAGTGTAGGCACCGTGGATGTGGGAATGGCTTTCTGGGTATTTCGGCTGTGCTCCCTAGGGCAGATGAAGGAATCGTGCTGTAAGGGTGGCGTACACTAAAAGACTTTTCTCGCTCGTTGCGATGTCGAAAGTTTGGATGCCCTCTCACACTTAGAAAGGTTCAGATTGTGACAACCAATCTGATGACAGCATAGACGAGACAAGCTCCCGTCCAGATCAGATAACGCCACAGTCGGCAAAGCACCGCGGGCAAAACGTCCACCTCCTGATTGGTCAACGGGAATTGAAACACAGATTTGGCTCTCACACAGAATTCAAACCAACTGTGTCAAATCTTTTTTTGATACGTCAACCCGTTGGATCGGTTTGGAATGGTCTCTCATACCTTGCGAGTTTAAGACTTTCTTATGATTTGGTCCCAATCTGAAAAAAAAAAATGATCGAGAGGCCACAACTTGTATAATGTCCGCCCCGCCCCCCCCCCCTTTGGACTGCTGCATCAGTCTCTCTCTGTCCGTACTTCTGTCAGTCTGTCTGTCTACCAGAGCTGAATCCAGAATGGACCGAGTGCTTCAAGATGCATCTAAGGATAAAGAACAACACCCACCACCACCCCCCCCTCCGGGCACATGCTGCTTCCTACCCTTCCTCTGGAGGGCCGTATACATTCCCTGTATGGGTCCCAGGCTCTCTGCTGCCCCCCTTGGTCGGGGTGGGTATGTGCAGCTGGGAGTGATTCCGGTTGATCCATTCCCTGGAAGCACACGGGGTGGGGTGGGTGGGGTGAGGGGCGGGGCTGGGGCTGGGGGTAGGGGGGCGGGAGGCGAGGTTTTGCCCCATCGCTGTACTGCCGTTGGTACGGGTGGAAGTGCCCTCTTCCCTCGTCTGTGGTCGCCCCGTCCGCACTGTGTCTCCGGCCCCTCTCCTCAGGACTGTCCTTCAGCCTGTGGGGGGCGCTGTCTCTCACGGGGAACGCGGCTGATCCCTCCCTGATGCTGGTCTTCACATGCTGTCGAAAACAGCGTTCAACGGCAGTTTATTGAACGGCTGGTTATTAAACAGAGATCCACAATGAACCCAGAGTCTCTGTGGCACTACACCGGTGGCCTCCAACCCTGGTCCTGGAGAGCTACAGGGCCTGCTGGTTTATGTTTTCACCTTAAAATCAGCAGCCAATTGAGACCCAAGACACCAGGCGAGTTGAGTTAACTGTGTAATCAACTGCTCTAATTGATTCATGAAGTACAGAGTCACTATGAAAACCAGCAGACCCTGTAGCTCTCCAGGACCAGGGTTGAAGACCATTGTATTACACACATCGACTCTGCTCGAGGCAGAAGGCAGGCAGCATGTGTCTGAATACCATGCGCGTCTCCAGGGAAACCGTGAAACCACACCCACCGCAGGGTCCAAATGACCAATATAGCACTAGGGGTTTATTTGGGATTCCAAGAAGAAATCAGGCTTAAAATCAGTTGTCTTTCAGAGGTTTTGTACAGTGCAAACTACTCGTTTAGGAAGTATGCTGCTTGCTGATGTAGGCATGTGAGATTCAACATGTCAAATCTTGAGTTAAAGACAAGGCAGTTCTCTCAGGCAGTACATAACTTGTCATTCATCTATTAACTGATGTGAACTTGCGTTGTCTTTACTCAATAACATTCAAAGATTTTTCGATGAAACGCCACACTCTTGTCCGCTGTGTCTGTATTGATCCAAAGTGAGCATTATGTAAGACATTATGTGTGGCATTTTGCACGGTGAGTGTAAACTACATCGTCGAGCGCGGAGTCTTTGAACGAGCGTCAACTTTGTTGTTTGAGCAGAGTGTCTGTCTCCTGCTGTTTTTTTTTTCTCTCCACAGAATCCATGAAAGCAGAATATCTGCAGTATACATGCCCTAAAGGCACGTAGGTCATATTTATTTGATTAAGAGATTTGCTGTGACACATCTGATCACCGGGAGCCATCATTAATTAATCCTGCCGAAGACGTGATTAATGACAGGATGAGGCTCCAGGGGTATGTTCCCTGAAAAGACACTCCGAACCCAGGTTCGTGTCCTCTCCTAACATGCAGACGAGGGAGCAGCTGTTCAGGAATGGGGGAGGGTTCCTGAACACCGCCTAGTGCTGTCAATCACCATGACTCACCGGGGCCAATCAAGTCAGCGCCCTCCATATCAAAAGATCTACACCGACAGAAACCACCGAGCCTCCGATAACAGAGAGTGGGGTTCCGGAACTTTCCCCGCACTCCCTGTTGTGGTCTGACGCGGTGTAGCTGGTGGGGCAGGTGTTGTACCTGTGAGGGTTCCATCTGCAAAGGGGGTGACACCTGGGGCTCAGAGTCCACCTGGGGGGGCACGGGCGGGGTCCGGCTGGCCCCAGGGGAGACGGGAGGGCCCGAGGGCTCCGCGGACATGGTGCGCAGCTCCGCGCCTGGAAGAGAGGGGGGGTCCCGCACAGGGGGGTCCCACAGATGTTGGACGATCAACCGCAGCACCTGTAATGGTTGAGTAGTTCAGTTCAGTTCGCCTGGTTTTGGGCATATTTCACCTTAAGATCTGATCCAAAGCCCATCCCCCCAGACACTCCTCACAATGTCGGGGGGGTGTTGGGGTGGGGGGGGTGGGGGGGCAAGCAGTCTTGCCTGTTCACCACTCATGATACTGTTACCCTGAAGCTCACTGCAATCTGCTGAAAACCATGACGATTAAGTCATCTCAACACCTGAGCCGGAGGTGACCCGTGTGTGCGTTTGAGAAAGAGAAAGAGAGGAAGAGAGAGTACGTGTTGGGATGTGTGTGTGAGAGAGAGAGACAGAGAGAGAGAGAGAGAGAGAGAGAGAAAGAAAAACAGAGAGCATGTAACAGAGGTCTTCATTGGTCTTCTGAAACTCAAATACTGGCACCCGATCTGGGCAGGTCAGAGTCTAAAATTCACAGCTTTTTCTTGGGTGTGGGTTGGGTCGGTTACGCTTGCTAAAGCATGGCTGGGTAAACTGGATAGGCTTCTCGGGCCTGTGTGAAATGATGTGCTAGCACATGGCATGCTACATCTCCCACCTTGCTTGTGTGCAGCAAGACGTCTCTTTTATAGGTCAGCTGACACACCCATTTCTTACCTTCATAATTCCAGGACTAGTGAGATACTGTTGGGGAAATATGTTGTGACCAACAATGTCGGCTGATGGATTAATCACAGTTGGTTAATTATAGTACCGCGAACAATGTCCCAGAGTTAGCCTCCAACGTCGCCCACAATACACACTCAGTGGCCACTTTATATGGTACACCTGGTCACAAATGGCTTGTCGCAACAAATCATGTGACTGCGGGGAAATATAAAAAAACATGCAGACACAGTGAAGAGGTTTAGTTGCTGATCAACCAAATATTAGAATGGGCAAGACACATGATCTAAGCGACTTTGATTGGTGTGGTTGTTGGTGCCAGATGTGATGGTTCCAGCATTTCAGAAAGAACTTTCCTCCTGTGATTTGCATGCACGACAGTCAATAGAGTTTAGAGAGAGTGGTGCGAAAAACAGAAAAAGCACCTAGTGAGCGGCAGTTCTGTGGGCAAAAACACCTTGCTAAAGAGAGAGGTCAGAGGAGAATGGGCAGACTCAAGCTGACAGAAAGGCTGCAAATGCTCAAAAAGCAGCTGTTTAGCACAGTGGTTGGGCTACAGCAGCAGAAGACCATGCCAGGTTCCACTCATGTCAACTAAGAACAGGAAGATGGGGCTACAGTGGGTATGTGATCGCCAATACCTGATGATTGAAGATCAGCTGGTCTGACAAAGCTCGATTTCTGCTGCTATGCTGATGGCAGGGTCAGACCTTGACGTTAACAGCATGAATCCATGGGTGCAGCCTGCCTCAACTGTGCAGGCTGGTGGCAGTGGTGTAATGGTATGGGGGGAAAGGTTTTCTTCACGCACATTAGACCCCTTAATACCAATTTCAGCATCATGTGAATGCCACAGCATGCCTAAGCACTGCTGCTGACCACGTGCATCCCTTCATGACCACAGTCCACCGTTCTTCAAATGGACACCTCCAGCGGGATAGCGCACCATGTCACAAAGCACACATCATCTCAAGCTGATTCCATGACAAGAAGGCACTTTCAGTTTACTGCAGTGGCCTGCGCAGTTCTGCATGGTGCCATTGAGTTAGCATGACCAGAAGGATGTAAGGAATGTTTCCAGCACTAGATGGCAAAATGGGGTCCTGCCCAGTATTAGATAGTTGTGCCTAATAAAGTGGCCTTTGAGTGTACTGGATCAACTTGGGCACATCTGTAGGCCTCTATAGATGTGTATAATGCTATAACTACGGTACAGATGTGTATAATGGTATAGCCCCTGTATAGAGGGGTATAATCAAGATGAGTTCTGGGACGTCTTAATGCTCAAAGATCTTCAGCCACCTGACAGTTTCCCCCCAAAGCTTCACTGAAAACGTCTGCAGTTTCACCAAAGGCGAGGAAACTCAAAACTACGATGACACATCCCCCTGGGCGCGATGTGCGTGTTGAGGTGCGATGTGCGTGTTGAATATCGGAGCTGAATCCTCAGCTTTCATGTCCATGCAGCCCCTCGCCCCCCTCCCCCCACCCTGCCACCCACCCCCTCACTCTACTGAGTGATATCTGAAATGAGCTGTGAGCTCCTGCTTCTCCATTTCAGCCACGGCCGATCTCGGGAAGTCGCTTCTCGTTTCTCTTTCTGTCGGATTTGTACGCGGACGCGCAGTCTAAGCGATGACAAAAGCGCGCTTGTGGCGGAAAAACGTAAACGCGGCACTTTTTGCCTAAGCTGGCTGTCTCTTTCGGGCGGCGGGGGGAGGGGGGGGGGGTCGATGAGCCTTACGGCTAACGGCTAACTGAGCCCTGCAGGGAGTTTCCTGTCGGACATCTCCCTTGCGGCGTCCGTGTGAAGAAGGGAACCACTGCCATGTCAGGGACTGCACAGACATATGTGGAAGAGCAGGAAGCGTAGCTTGGACACACAGAGCAGTTTGTTTCGTTTGGCTCGTGCTGATGACATCACTGATGGTCAGTGGCACTAACAGTAATGACGACGATGACGTAATTCAGGTTGCTGATCAGTTTCATTCTTTCATTCTGAGTCATATCCATAAAAAAAAAAACATTTTCCCTTTAAAGTTTTACTTCAAATATTTCATGCTTTCAGAATTTTTCAGGTTTACAAGAAATGTTTTTGTTGATATTAAAGGGAAATTTTAATCATCCTTCTGCATAAGTATAAAAAAAACTGTCATTTATAGTAATACCTTTGTGACATTCATATTATTAAATACACCTCTAATGTAAATACACTGTGTATGGCATCCCTCTATGTACTGCTGTTTTAAATAGCCAATGCACTGCAGCCTATGGTGGGTTTTAAAGTGTAGACAGTTTATTGACGTGAGGATCCTCTTCTAGACTATGAGGATTTTAGGGGTCCTTGAAATTACAAATATTTGGGAAACCCTGCCTTCAGTAAAGTTCTATCACCATCAGAAAATAGACATCGCCAGCAGCAGCAGCTGCAGCATCATCATCACCATCTTCATCATCTGGCCTCATGAAAAAATATTGGTCTGGACCCTGTTCTTAATAAAACAAAGCTGTGGGCCCTCAGAATCGTCTTCACCTTTCACCGCACTACCGAATGGCTCTGATCATCATCATCATCATCATCATCATCATCATCACCTTCTCTGTCTCTCCATTCAAATAGACCAGTCCAGCAATACAGCTATATCCTCACCTCTCAGAGCTAAGAGAGTGACATTGTCATCATCATCACCACCATCATCTTCATCATGATCATTATAACCTCCA
>NC_057944.1:6990583-7018083 GCF_018555375.3 Anguilla rostrata
GAAGGTCGCAGGTTCGATTCCCCGGCTGCTTTTGTACCCTTGAGTAAGGTACTTTACCGGCATTGCTTCAGCATATATCCAGCTGTGTCACTGCAGTGTAAATGCTATGTAAACAGTTGTGTTAGTAGTTCTGGATAAGAGTGTCTGCTGAATGCCTGTAATGTAATGGCTGATCGGCAGTACAGTGCGTACAGAGGCTCATCCCAGTTCTGGGGTCTCAGAGTGGGATTTTTGGGCCCCAGTGTGATTTCCAGTAGGCAGTGAAATATGTACTCCTATATCTGTCTGGCACCTGGAACCACAGTAGAAGAAAAAAAAAAAAACAACACCCACAGTTTTGTCTGTGCAGGCAGCCATTTCATCAGATTTCCCCAGCGGATGTTTTCCATCAGAAATGAAGCAGCTGCGAGGTTGGGTGTTTCTGCACAGGTTTATGGCGGAGAACAGAACTGGCACCAGTCTGCGTTTCTCTGAAATACCCAGAAAGTACTGAACAGGCTGGAATACTGCCCGCGCCTCATCTTCAGGGTACAGCGGGTCCTGGAACACAACACTCTCAATGGAGGTCAAAAAGGATCCACAGGAAGGATTTTGTTGGCTTCTGTTGTTTCCCATGATCACCAAACCTGTTACAGACCTGAAAAATAAATTATCACCAGACGCCAGGTCCTCCTCCCACACCAACACAGGAGTGGATCAGTAGCACAGGAGCAGGTCAGTAACAAGCAGGTCAGTAACACATGAGCAGGTCAGTAACACAGGAACTGGTCAGTACCACAGGAGTGGGTCAGTAACACAGGAACTGGTCAGTAGCACAGGAGTGGGTCAGTAGCACAGGATTGGGTCAGTAACAAGCAGGTCAGTAACACAGGAGTGGGTCAGTAACACAGGAACTGGTCAGTAGCACAGGAGTGGGTCAGTAACAAGCAGGTCAGTAACACAGGAGTGGGTCAGTAACACATGAGCAGGTCAGTAACAAGCAGGTCAGTACACCATCTCATACATCCAAATCCACACCCACACCATCTCACACACCCAAAACCCACACCCACACCATCTCACACATCCAAACCCCACACCCACACCATCTCACACATCCAAATCCACACCACACCATTTTACACATCCATACCCACACCCACACCACCTCACACATCCACACCCACACCATCTCATACATCCAAATCCACACCCACACCATCTCACACACCCAAAACCCACACCATCTCACACACCAAACCCCACACCCACACCATCTCACACATCCAAATCCACACCCACACCATTTTACACATCCATACCCACACCACCTCACACATCCAAACCCACACCCACACCACCTCACACTCTCAAACCCACACCCACACCATCTCACACCCTCAAACCCACACCCACACCATCTCACACCCTCAAACCCACACCACACCATCTCACACACCCAAACACACACAGCCAAAACCACACACACACACACCATATCACACACCAAAACATACATACAAAAACCCACCCCACACCATCTCATACACCAAAACACACACACCCAAACCCACACCACATCATCTCACACACCCAAACCCACTCCACACCATCTCACACATCCATACCCACACCATCTCACACCCCAAACCCACCCCTGCACATCTCACACCCAAACCCACATTTACACCATCTCACGCACCATCTCACACCCCAAATACACACCCACAAAACCACACCATCTCACACGAACTGTGAAGTTAAGCATTTATTTTCACTGTACTTCAGTACAACTAATATATAAACACTATTTAAACAACGATAAAAAGAAACATTTTACAAGTACAGCACTGACAGCCAGCAGCATATCATCCGCTTTCACAGTACCAAAATGTGCTGCTAACTGTATTATCCTTTAAAAATAATATATACACCTAAATATGTACGGTCTTCATAGTTCTTCTGCCATAGGTCTATAATTTAAAAACAGTTATTAGGAAACACACAGAGGATGAAACAGGCTTTGCTGTCCTTGAGGAACAGTGTTTGCAATCCAAAAAAAAGGATCAAATGCTACCGGTCTGCTGTGTGCGCAAAAGTAATCAAACTCACCAGGACATTAATTATCCAAGCTCCGCCCCCTCCCAGGGGGACGCACTCGTACCTGCAAACTGACCAGAGGCCCCTGTGGGGGGAAGGTTTGGGCGTGAGTGTAAAATAACAAGAGGCCCAACCCAGACCCATTATGAGTATTTAACTCTCTCCCTCCGTCCATCGCTCTCTCCTTTCCTCCCTCCCTCCAACACTCTCTCAGTACCTCTCTTCCCCCATCTCCCTCCCCCCTCTGTCTGTCTCTCTCTCTCTCTCTCTCTCTCTCTCTCTCTCTCTCCTATATTAGTTTTTTTCTGTGGCGTTGGCCCAGTCAGGAAAGGTGTCCAGCTGAAACATGGCGGTTCCCCAGGTGTTCAGGGCAAAGTTGATGGTCAGGACACCGATGATGTTGAGCATGAAGCCAGCCTTGGCCTGAGGGGGGGAGGAGACGATAAGGGTGAAAATTAGGGGGGGGTTTTAATACACCTGCAGTGCCACCGTGTGGCCAGTAGGGGGACTCACCATGTCCATGACCTTGAGGTTTCCGTAGGAGAAGGCGATGGCGTTGGGCGGCGTGGCCACGGGAAGCATGAAGGCCAGCGAGGCGCAGATGGTGCAGGGCAGCATGACGTAGAGAGGGTGGAGCTTGATGGCAGTGGCCTGAGGGCGGAGGCAGGGAGGCGAGGTCAGCTGGGCAGAGGTGGAGTCAGAGACCACAGCACACCTGCAGGCTCCTGTGTGTGTGAGCGTGTGTGTGTGTGTGAGTATGCATGAGTGTGTGTGTGTGTTTGTGTGTGTGTGTGTGCATGCATGTGTGTGTGTGTGTGTATGTGTGTGTGTGTGAGCGTGTGAGTATGTGTGTGTGTGTGAGAGTGTGTGTGTGTGTTTGTGGGGACGCACCATAGAGGCGAGGATAGGCAGGAACAGGGTGGTGGTGGCGGTGTTGCTGGAGCACTCGGTGAAGGTTCCCACCAGCAGGCAGAGCAGCAGAGAGATGGCGAATGGGGGGATGCTCTTCAGCGGAGCCAGACTGTTCCCCAACCACTCAGAGAGCCCGGACGTCTGAACACAGCACAACATCCCCACAATGGTCACTGACATCATCATTACTGACTAAATCTAAAACTGATGGCAAAAACAACACTGGTCTGTGGTCACATTTTTGCATCCCGGCATAGTTGTGGGTGAGGTTCAGGGTGTGGTTGTGGGTGAGGTTCAGGGTGTGGTTGTGGGTGAGGTTCAGGGTGAGGTTGGGTGAGGTTCAGTGGTGTGTGGTTGGTGGGTGTGAGGTTCAGGGTGGGTTGTGGTGAGGTTCAGGGTGTGGTTGTGGGTGAGGTTCAGGGTGTGGTTGTGGGTGAGGTTCTGGGTGAGGTTCAGGGTGTGGTTGTGGGTGAGGTTCAGGGTGTGGTTGTGGGTGAGGTTCAGGGTGTGGTTGTGGGTGAGGTTCAGGGTGAGGTTCAGGGTGTGGTTGTGGGTGAGGTTCAGGGTGTGGTTGTGGGTGAGGTTCAGGGTGTGGTTGTGGGTGAGGTTCAGGGTGTGGTTGTGGGTGAGGTTCAGGGTGTGGTTGTGGGTGAGGTTCAGGGCGTGGTTGTGGGTGAGGTTCAGGGTGTGGTTGTGGGTGAGGTTCAGGGTGAGGTTGTGAGTGGGTTCAGGGTGAGGTGGGTGAGGTTCAGGGTGTGGTTGTGGTGAGGTTCAGGGTGTGGTTGTGGGTGAGGTTCAGGGTGAGGTTCAGGGTGTTGTGGGTGAGTTCAGGGTGGTGTGGGTGAGGTTCAGGGCGTGGTTGTGGGTGAGGTACGGGTGGGTTCAGGGTGGGTTGTGGGTGAGGTTCAGGTGTGGTTGTGGGTGAGGTTCAGGGTTGTGTGGGTGAGGTTGGGTGAGGTTCAGGTGTGGTTGTGGGTGAGGTTCAGGGTGTGGTTGTGGGTGAGGTTCAGGGTGTGGTTGTGGGTGAGGTTCAGGGTGGTTGTGGGTGAGGTTCAGGGTGAGGTTCAGGGTGTGGTTGTGGGTGAGGTTGTGGGTGAGGTTCAGGGTGTGGTTGTGGGTGAGGTTCAGGGTGAGGTTGTGGGTGAGGTTCAGGGTGAGGTTCAGGGTGTGGTTGTGGGTGAGGTTGTGGGTGGGTTAGGGTGAGGTTCAGGGTGTGGTTGTGAGTGAGGTTCAGGGCGTGGTTGTGGGTGAGGTTCAGGGGGTGGTTGTGGGTTGGGTTCAGGGTGAGTTCAGGGTGTGGTTGTGGGTGAGGTTCAGGGTGAGGTTGTGGGTGAGGTTCAGGGTGGTTGTGGGTGAGGTTCAGGGGTGGTTGTGGGTGAGGTTCAGGGTGTGGTTGTGGGTGAGGTTCAGGGTGTGGTGTTGGGGTGAGGTTCAGGGTGGTTGTGGGTGAGGTTCAGGGCGTGGTTGTGGGTGAGGTTCAGGGCGTGGTTGTGGGTGAGGTTCAGGGTGAGGTTGTGGGTGAGGTTCAGGGTGTGGTTGTGAGTGAGGTTCAGGGCGTGGTTGTGGGTGAGGTTCAGGGTGAGGTTCAGGGTGAGGTTGTGGGTGAGGTTCAGGGTGAGGTCGTGGGTGAGGTTCAGGGTGAGGTTGTGAGTGAGGTTCAGGGCGTGGTTGTGGGTGAGGTTCAGGGTGTGGTTGTGGGTGAGGTTCAGGTTGTGGTTGTGGGTGAGGTTCAGGGTGAGGTTCAGGGTGTGGTTGTGAGTGAGGTTCAGGGCGTGGTTGTGGGTGAGGTTCAGGGCGTGGTTGTGGGTGAGGTTCAGGTGTGGGTTGTGGGTGAGGTTCAGGGTGAGGTTCAGGGTGTGGTTGTGGAGTGAGGTTCAGGGGTGGTTGTGGGTGAGGTTCAGGGCTGGTTGTGGTGAGGTCAGGGTGAGGTTCAGGGTGTGGTTGTGGGTGAGGTTCAGGGTGTGGTTGTGGGTGAGTTCAGGGCGTGGTTGTGGGTGAGGTTCAGGGTGAGGTTCAGGGTGTGGTTGTGGGTGAGGTTCAGGGTGTGGTTGTGGGTGAGGTTCAGGGCATGGTTGTGGGTGAGGTTCAGGGTGAGGTTCAGGGTGTGGTTGTGGGTGAGGTTCAGGGTGTGGTTGTGGGTGAGGTTCAGGGCGTGGTTGTGGGTGAGGTTCAGGGCGTGGTTGTGGGTGAGGTTCAGGGTGTGGTTGTGGGTGAGGTTCAGGGTGTGGTTGTGGGTGAGGTTCAGGGCGTGGTTGTGGGTGAGGTTCAGGGTGAGGTTCAGGGTGTGGGTGAAGTTCAGGGTGAGGTCGTGGGAGTGTCTGTAGTCATGTTTTGGGATGTGCATCCAGGTGTGATTCTGGGCGTGGTTCTGGGCCTGGTTGTGGTTCTGGGTGTGGTTCTGCATGTTGTTATGGGCGTGGTTTTGGGGCGTGGTCAGTACCTCACTGCCCCGGGCCAGGGCGAAGCCCCCGCCCAGCAGCAGGATGATGTTCCAGGGCATCTTCTCATGGACCACGTCCCAGTCCAGCAGGGTAGGCGGGGCCTTCCTGGAACCCTCAGCATCTCTGCTGAAACAGCTCGGCAGTCGCGCCGGAAGCAGGAAGAACAGAGTGGACATCAAGATGGCCACCGTGCCGTCCGTCACGTACCTGCCGGACACAGTAGCTGTTAGCGCCCGCTCACCTGCTCAAACACACCCGCTCGGGCGGTTAGCTGTTCGCGCCCGCTCACCTGCTCACACACACACACACACACACACTCGGGTGGTTAGCCGTGAGCGCCCGCTCCCCTGCTCACACACACACACACACACACAACCGCTCGGGCAGTTAGCTGTTAGCGCCCGCTCCCCTGCTCACACACACACACACACTCGGGTGGTTAGCCGTGAGCGCCCGCTCACCTGCTCACACACACACACACGCTCGGGTGGTTAGCCGTGAGCGCCCGCTCCCCTGCTCACACACACACACACACACACTCGGGTGGTTAGCCGTGAGCGCCCGCTCCCCTGCTTACACACACACACACACACGCTCGGGCAGTTAGCCGTGAGCGGGAGCGGCGCGGACTCACGGCTTCTCCTGGTTGAACAGCACGGTGGCCCAGCCCGGCATGAATCCCGGCTCCCGGGTGAACCACAGGACCACCAGCAGGACGAAGATGACGAGGACGGAGCCTTCGGCGTAGCTGATGTCTCCGAGGCGCTTGTACTCGTTCTTCATCACCTGGTACGCCTCCTTGTCCCCTTTGTCCTTCGACCCGCAGCCAAATGTCTGCTTAAAGCTATGGAGAAATCCCATGTAGCATTTCAGCAAATATATTCTGAAAAATTTTTGTTTCTGTGCGGCAACTGATTTAGGCTCCAGAAATAATCGAGGTTTTATTTCTGATTTATTTCAGTCCTCCACAAGGGGTTTTGACGGCCTCTATGTAAATCCGATAGTCAGTCGTTCAGGTAATGGCAGTCATCTCAGCTAATTGTTCAGCCACCATTTAATGAGCAGACTCACACTCCTACACACTGCCAGTTCTGGGGGTTACCACCAAATTCAGTAATGAGAGTGGATCCCCAATTTACAATATGGTATGCATTACAGTGGAGTGGAATGGAGTAGTGAGTGAGTGTGTGTGTGTGCAGAGTAAACAATGGTATTCAATGGCGTAGAGTCAATGAAGTAGTGCTTATGAAAACCATGTAGCTTTTACAAGATGCAACAGAAAAGAAAATGTAACAGTAGGATTGTTTTTAATGCTGTAATCAGTTTTGACAGTTACATTTCTTCCCCCCAAAAATAAAGTCATTTTTGTTTTGTTTGTCCCAAACCAGAATGTGACTCCTGACTCTCTGACTTCCTAACAGGCAATTCTCTGCTGCAATGTTATTAACCAACCTTACAATTATGCCCCACGCTCACTGACTGTGTTCCCACAATGAATAAACTATTTCATATGTGTACTCTGGAGTCCTGCATCTACATGCTGGACATTGAAAAAGAGCATTCTGAAACACTTCATGAACATAAACTGGATTTTTTTCCTCCATTCTTTACTTACTTCAGTCCCAGATACATGAACTGCAGCCAGAACCAGGAGAGGACTAACATCAGCAGCATATTCGGGAAGGAGAACCCAAACCAGCTGGCGAAGTTTATTATACCTCCGTTACCTGGGTAAATCCTGCAGAGAGGGGGAGGGGGGTTATCCACAGGGAAACAGTCTGTGAGAGTGGGCTTCTAGTAGTGGATGTGTGGGGAACTTGGGATGGATGTGTGGGGTTCTTGGGGTGGATGCGTTGGGTTCTTGAGGTGGATGTGACGGGCTGTAGGGGTGGGCATGTGAGTTCTTGGGGTGGATGTGAGGAGTTTTAGGGGTGGATGTGTGGGTTTCTTGAGGTCGATGTGAGGGATTCTTGAGGTGGATGTGTTGGGTTCTTGGGGTCGATGTGAGGGGTTGTACGGGTGGATGTGTTGGGTTCTTGGGATGGATGTGAGGGGTTGTAGGTGGATAGGGAGGTTTGGGTGGATGTGTTGGGTTCTTGGGGTCGATGTGAGGGGTTGTACGGGTGGATGTGTTGGGTTCTTGGGATGGATGTGAGGGGTTGTAGGGGTGGATATGTGAGGTTCTTGGGGTGGATGTGTTGGGTTCTTGGGGTGGATGTGTGAGGTTCAAGGATGGATGTGTGTGGATCTTGGCGGGGGGGGGGGGGCGCAGGGGGCGGTGCTTACGCATCCATCTGGCCCTTCAGGATGAGGTTTGGGGTGGTGCCGGTGAGGGTGGCGGTGCCCCCGATGCTGGCAGCGTAGCACACGCTCAGACTCATCCCCTTGGACAGATTCAGGTACTTCTGCGCCAGCCTCAGCCTCCGCTGCTCCACCACACTGCTGCTCCACTCCTCTGGAGCACAGAACCGCCAGAGAGTCAGCCTCACACCTTATCTCCCTCTCTATCTCTCTCTCTCCCTCTCTTCCCCTTTCCCCCTCTCTCACTCTCTCACTCTCTCCCTCTCTTCCCCTTTCCCCCTCTCTCCCCCTCTCTCCCTCTCTCCTTCTCCACCACACTGCTGCTCCACTCCTCTGGAGCACAGAAGAGCCAGAGAGTCAGCCTCAAACCTCTCTCTCTGTCTCCTTCTCTCTCTCCCTCCCTCTCTCCCTCTCACACCTCTCTCCCTGTACCACTCTCTCCCTCTCTCTCGTCTCTCTCCCTCTCTCCCTCTCCACCATACTACTGCTTCACTCCTTCTCTCTCTTTCCTTCTCATTTTCTCTCTCTCTCTGTCTCTCTCTCTCCAGTCAGTGCTGGTTTATGACTTTTGGCTATATACCACAGTGTGAAAGTCATATACAAAAATGCTGCCTCGAAATAATTAAATCATAACACACGGTTTTAAAAGTCAATAAATCTCTCTCTCTCTCTCTATCTCTTTCTCTCTCTCTCTCTCTCTCTTTTGCTCACTCTGTCTTTCTCCTCCTCCTCTCTCACTCTCCTTTTCTTGAAAACAATCTGCAGAATGTCAATCATTAATGAGATTATCATCTGCCCAGAATTTTACGATGAGGGTTCTGGGAACACACTGTATCTGCCCGTCCTGCTATCTCTGATTCTGCCAGGATAGGCCGTGATCCACCAGGAAGATGGAAGCAGATGTGGTATTAGCGAGGTTATGTTCTGGGGGGTCAGTGGGGGGGGGGGGGTACAGCTGCATATTAGCCAAAGAGGAATTCTTGCACACATTTGAGGAAGAATTTTCACCACACAGTGAATTGTTCAAGTGTGGGACAGTACCGTTATAACACCTTGCTACGTATATTCACGGGGAATTTCGAAAATATTGGTGACAGCCCTATTAATTGAAGCCATTACTGTGTGCTACCGTAAGCAAAGCCCAGTCAGGTGAGCCATGCATGGCACAGAGGGGCCTATCCCAGGGCTCACCGTCGCCCACGGGTTCCTTGGTGGGGCTGTCCTTGACGTCGCCCATCTGGAAGCCCTCGTTGTCCGCGCCAGCGCCCACCGGGCGCTCCAGCTCCTGGGCCTCCTCGGTGCGGGCCAGCTGATCCAGCACGGCCTGGGCGATGGGCAGCATCATGGCGGTGGAGGCCGTGTTGCTGATCCACATGGAGAGGAAGGCGGTGGTGATCATGAACCCCATCATCAGCCTGGGGGGACGTGAGAAGGGTCAGAGTCTACACCCGAATATGGGGGGTGGGGTCAAGTGCAAGGGTCTACACTCGAATATGGGGCAGGGTCAAGGGTCAGAGTCTATGGGCAAATATAGGGGCAGGGTCAAGGGTCAGAGCCTGCACCCACATATGGGTGCAGGGTCACCGTGATGGTGGGAGGGGTCACCGTGATGTGGGCAGGGTTATCGTGATGGTGGGCGGGGTTATCGTGATGGTGGGCAGGATTATCGTGATGGTTGGAGGGGTTATTGTGATGGTGGGCGGGGTTATCGTGATGGTGGGTGGGGTTATCGTGATGGTGGGCGGGTTATCGGGTGGGGGTGGGTTACGTGATGGTGGGAGGGGTTATCGGGGTGGTGGGTGGGGTTAGCGTGATGGTGGGCGTGGTTATCAGGGTGGTGGGTAGGGTTAGCATGATGGTGGGCGTGGTTATCGGGGTGGTGGGTGGGGTTAGCGGGATGGTGGGCGGGGTTATCGGGGTGGTGGGCGGGGTTATCGGGATGGTGGGCGGGGTTATCGGGGTGGTGGGTGGGGTTAGCGTGATGGTGGGCGTGGTTATCAGGGTGGTGGGTAGGGTTAGCGTGATGGCTGGCAGGGTTATCGGGGTGGTGGGCGGGGTTATCGCGGTGGTGGGCGGGGTTACCGCGCTGATGGGCGGGGCTCTTACAGCGCAGGCTTCACTCCCACGATGAGCAGCACTCGCAGGGCGATGCGCTTGTGCAGGTTCCAGTGCTCCACCGCGATGGCCACCAGCAGCCCGCCGATGAACAGCATGTTGGAGTCCTTCAGGTACTGCACACACACCTGCAGAGGGGCAGTCACATGGGAGCACTGAGCACTGAAGCAAGGTGCTCAGGTGGTTCTACCTGGAGGGGGGAACAGTCCCAAACTCACATTTGAGTAGCATCATTTTCTGCTGCCTCGTCATGTTCTGCAGTACAGCAGAGCCTAATAGGACCCAGCATTGCATTCATGTCATCTTAGTACCGATATAGCATAATGAGAAAACAGAGAATGAACACAGAGTCCACCGGAACAGCCTGTGTGTGTGAGCACGCAGGCAGTATGCATGGACAGGTGTGTGTGCACGCGGATAGTATGCATGGACAGGTGTGTGTGAGCACACAGGTAGTATGCATGGACAGGTGTGTGTATGAACATGCTGGTAGTATGCCTGGACAGGTGTGTGAGCATGCAGGTAGTATGCATTGGCAGGAAGCAGAGAAAGGATGGCACGGAGGAAGTATGCATTAACAGGAAGCAGAGAAAGGATGGCATTGGCAGTATGCATTGGCAGGAAGCAGAGAAAGGATGGCACTGGCAGTATGCATTAACAGGAAGCAGAGAAAGGATGGCACGCTGGCAGTATGCATTGGCAGGAAGCAGAGAAAGGATGGAACACTGGCAGTATGCATTAACAGGAAGCAGAGAAAAGATGGCACACTGGCCTGTCCTCACATCTCCGGACTCCATGATCTTCATCATGGGGAAGAGGATGACGGGCAGCAGGGCAGTCACAGCCAGAGGGATGCACTCTGTACACCAGTACAGAGCCATCAGGATGATCACAAAGCCACAGTTAGCCTCCTGCAACACACACAGACACACAGTGAGGGTATATACACACACACACCCACACAGTGAGGCTGTATACACACACATACGCACACACACGCACATACACAGTGAGGATGTATACACACACACACATATACACACACACACGCACTCACACAGTGAGGGTGTATACACACACGTACACACACACACACAGAAACCACACGCACTCACACAGTGAGGGTGTACACAGGGACACACACACACACACAGAGTGAGGGTGTACACAAACAGACACACACACATAGTGAGGATGTATACACACACACAGATACACACACAAACAAACTGTAAACACACATTCACACACACACACACACACACACAATGCTGGATGGGAATTTACAGGGTGGGTTTTGTGTCTAGAGTCTAAACACATCTGCCAGTGTGACCCCCCCACCCTCACCCCCACTAAAAAAAGAACTATTTCCTGAACAAACAGATCACCTGCAAAGCTTGAACATCACAGCCACGAAGGACAGCACTTTTGGACCAGCCTAAAGCAGCACACATTATCACAGCACTTTTGGGGCCATAAAGATTACTGATTATTTTGAGCTGTAAATGAGTAAAAATGTTTAATCATAAAAGCTTAAAAAGCAAAATGAGCAAAAAGCTAACTCTCGGGTATCAGGCTCGTACAGGCGAGCAATGTTCCAATTGAAACTCTGTGGGATTGTTTTATTGTTTATAAGATCTCCGATTAAAAAAAAAACAGAATTGTTTTTCGTAATGACTATACACAGCCGTTCTCACCCCTGGTCCTTGGAACACACAGTGTGAGCTGATTTGTGTTACAGCCAATCCCTTAAGTCAGCAAACTGGCCAACGTGGTTGAAGCAGTGTGTATGCTTCCTCTTCACCATAGACCTATCTAGGCACCTTTTGGTTTGTCTTCATTTACCACAAATGGTCTAGTTCCAGTGATTACATTTCCACACTTGCTGCAATCAGAATCCCACTGATTAATTAACTGTCTATGGTTTAATAAAAAAATATATATTAAAAGCTTAGTCTATTATTATTAGAGAGGAATCCTCAACAAGGATCATTAGATATTTGCAGCACATTACATTAAATGAAATTGTTAGATGACCTGGTTAATTAAATGTACTGTGATATGAATACAGGAAAGGTATTCTCCAAGGCATGCATAGCTCTTTCAGACATTGAGTGGCCTTAACAGGGTAATCCATTCTTCAGAGGACATTACCAGCACCTGACTGTCAACATTTCTGAGCTCATTGTAATTCAAGGCCTGCAAATTACAGTTGGAACAAAAACCAGCGCCCTTACAAGACATTATTTCCGTGCTGTACCACAGCAGTACGAAACAAACCGTTTTATCGTTCTGTTTCTTTATCTTTTATTTTATCTTTAACTTTATCCTCAGCCGTCAGCAGAGCTGAAGATGTGATTGCACCATTATCTGCTCTGTGGCGTGCACTCGCTGTCAGAAAAACAAGAGCAAACGCAAGCCAATAACAGACCCTGAGGCTCAAGTGTTGTGCATCAGAGAACTGGGGCCAAGGAGGGTTGCTGGTTCTAACCCTGAGCTCACGTCTGCTGTTTCTAAGAACCGAGCTTGGTCTGTAGGAGGAAAAGTAAATATCGCACTGTACAGACAGACAGTATGGAAAATATCATCGCTCTATTCACCCATAACCCAAAAATAAGCAGTAATATTATAGACATCCCACACACGTAGACCCATAGACTCACACATGCAAGCCCAATGACATGCATATACAGACACACAAATACACAGACACAGAGACCCCACCAGCACACAGTCACGGCTATAGACACAGACTCAGACTCAGACTATAAGATGGAACAGTGCTATATAAATGCAATGATTCATTCATTCATTCGATCAAACGACTGTACAGTCACAGTTACAGATTCAGACAGACAGACAGACGGCTGTACAGTCACAGTTACAGACTCAGACAGACAGACGGCCATACAGTCGCAGTTACAGACTCAGACTCAGACAGACAGACGGCTGTACAGTCACAATTACAGACTCAGACTCCGACAGACAGATGGCTGTACAGTTGCAGTTACAGACTCAGACTCAGACAGACAGATGGATATACAGCCACAGTTACAGACTCAGACTCCGACAGACAGACGGCTGTACAGTCACAATTACAGACTCAGACTCCGACAGAGAGATGGCTGTACAGTCACAGTTACAGACTCAGACAGTTAGACGGCAGTTACCGAAGTTTGGATGACCAGTGGCAGGGGCAGGATGAGCAGGGGAGTGAGGAAGATGATGAGGTAATTCCGATACCTCCACAGGCACTTAAAAACCTCCACCACCATGATTCACTTACTCCAACGGCACAGGCACCAAAAACACAGGATATCAGAGACAGCACAGGGACCAGAAACACAGAATATCAGAGACAGCACAGGTACCCGTAAAAAGAGGTAGACCACCTTTCAGCAGATAATTAGCAATTCTACTGTACTGTATTAAGAGAGTGAGCAAGATAAAAATCAGAGTATATATATAACAAAGGGTTAATGATTAACTCAGAGTTTGGGGGGAGTTGTATGAACTTCACACAGTGAGAGGGGACAGGCTGAGAATAGGCTCACAAAACAATAGTCAAACTCAGTTTTATGGCAGAGATAAGACTTTTTCAATAGGGCATTTTCAAAGGCATTTTATGGAGCTATATTCCAGACACACGCCCTTTAACAATCTTTCCTTTCTACAGAGCCACGGCTCAATATAAACCTACTGTATGTGTAAGCACAGGCAGAGACTGTACCTAACATTCTGCACACAGCAGGGCCTGAGCGACTGTACCTAACATTCTGCACACAGCAGGGCCTGAGCGACTGTACCTAACATTCTGCACACAGCAGGGCCTGGGCGACTGTACCTAACATCCTGCACAGGCAGGGACTGTACCTAACATCCTGCACACGCAGGGGCTGTACCTAACATCCTGCACAGGCAGGGACTGTACCTAACACAGCAGTGCCTCAGTGACTGTACCTAACACAGCAGGGCCTCAGTGACTGTACCTAACACAGCAGGGCCTCAGCAACTGTACCTAACACAGCAGTGCCTCAGTGACTGTACCTAACACAGCAGGGCCTCAGCAACTGTACCTAACACAGCAGTGCCTCAGTGACTGTACCTAACACAGCAGGGCCTCAGCAACTGTACCTAACAACTGCTACCCTGCCACACTCTGTCTACAGAGGACGCTGGCGCTCACACGGAAACAAAAACAGTGAACATGAAGAAGAATTACTTTTTTTCTCCCTTTCACATTCCCTCTCTCATTCTCTCCCTTTCACTCTTTCTCTCTCATTCTCTCCCTTTCACTCTTTCTCTCTCATTCTACCCTTCCACATTCCCTCTCTCATTCTCTCCCTTTCACTCTTTCTCTCTTCCCTTATATTCTGTCTTCATTAATTGCCCCCCCCCCCACCTTCCACAACCTCCAAATGAATAACTGACCGGCCTGCGTGTGAGGTCTGCAGTGGCTACAGACAGAACAGAAGTGGCAGCTTGGGACAAAATCCACAGAGAAGAACACACACCTGTCTGTGCGTTCCGAAACGCTGGGACCCCACTGAGATGGGATGGGCTAACGGATTGTGCTTCCCAAACTAGTATAAAAGCAAAAATGAAGAAATACAAATTCCTTTAAAAACACACTTTAGCAAACATGAACATCAACGACTAATCATATCTCATGGAGCCAAGCTAAAATATAACCCGGAAAACTATAAAACTGCTGATTTATCATTTCATCCTTTATCATTTCATCCTTTATCATTTCATCCTCGGCTGAGTGTAGTGCATGCGGTTCATTCCCCATCTGCGCGTCTGCGCAGGCGCGATGCGTTCGTACCTGCGACCTGCAGGAGATTGCTTGTGCTGACTGTGCTGACTGCTCTGACTGGTGATTGAGCATGCTAATCCATCTGCTAATCCAGATGGTCGTTATGATGCGTGCGTGTAATCCAGCTGTTTGTTATGATGCGTGTGTGTGTGTAATCCAGTTGTTCGTTATGCTTCGTGTGTGTGTGTAATCCAGCTGTTTGTTATGCTGCGTGTGTGTGTAATCCAGCTGTTCGTTATGCTGTGTGTGTGTGTGTAATCCAGCTGTTCGTTATGCTGCGTGTGTGTATAATCCATCTGTTCGTTATGCTGCGTGTGTGTGTAATCCAGCTGTTTGTTATGCTGCGTGTGTGTAATCCAGCTGTTCGTTATGCTGCATGCATGTGTAATCCAGCTGTTCATTATGCTGCGTGTGTGTAATCCAGCTGTTCGTAATGCTGCGTGTGTGTGTAATCCAGCTGTTCATTATGCTGCGTGTGTGTATAATCCAGCTGTTCGTTATGCTGCGTGTGTGTGTAATCCAGCTGTTTGTTATGCTGCGTGTGAGTGTAATCCAGCTGTTCGTTATGCTGCGTGTGTGTGTAATCCAGCTGTTCGTAATGCTGCGTGTGTGTGTAATCTAGCTGTTCATTATGCTGCGTGTGTGTGTAATCCAGCTGTTCGTTATGCTGCGTGTGAGTGTAATCCAGCTGTTCGTTATGCTGCGTGTGTGTGTAATCCAGCTGTTCATTATGCTGCGTGTGTGTAATCCAGCTGTTCGTAATGCTGCGTGTGTGTATAATCCAGCTGTTCGTTATGCTGCGTGTGTGTGTAATCCAGCTGTTTGTTATGCTGCGTGTGAGTGTAATCCAGCTGTTCGTTATGCTGCGTGTGTGTAATCCAGCTGTTCGTAATGCTGCGTGTGTGTAATCCAGCTGTTCATTATGCTGCGTGTGTGTGTAATACAGCTGTTCGTTATGCTGCATGTGTGTGTAATCCAGCTGATTGTTATGCTGCGTGTGTGTGTGTAATCCAGCTGTTTGTTATGCTGCGTGTGTGTGTAATCCAGCTGTTCGTAATGCTGCGTGTGTGTGTAATCCAGCTGTTTGTTATGCTGCGTGTGTGTAATCCAGCTGTTTGTAATGCTGCGTGTGTGTGTAATCCAGCTGTTCATAATGCTGCGTGTGTGTAATCCAGCTGTTCGTTATGCTGCGTGTGTGTATAATTCAGCTGTTCGTTATGATGCGTGTGTGTGTAATCCAGCTGTTCATTATGCTGCGAGTGTGTATAATCCAGCTGTTCGTTATGCTGTGTGCATGTGTAATCCAGCTGTTTGTTATGCTGCGTGTGTGTGTAATCCAGCTGTTCGTTATGATGTGTGTGTGTGTAATCCAGCTGTTCGTTATGCTGCGTGTGTGTGTAGTCCAGCTGTTCCTTATGCTGTGTGTGTGTGCAATCCAGCTGTTTGTTATGCTGCGTGTGTGTGTAATCCAGCTATTCGTTATGCTGCGTGTGTGTAATCCAGCTGTTCCTTATGCTGTGTGCATGTGTAATCCAGCTGTTTGTTATGCTGCATGTGTGTGTAATCCACCTGTTCGTTATGCTGCGTGTGTGTAATCCAGCTGTTCGTTATGCTGTGTGTGTGTGTAATCCAGCTGTTCGTTATGCTGCGTGTGTGTGTAGTCCAGCTGTTCCTTATGCTGTGTGTGTGTGCAATCCAGCTGTTTGTTATGCTGCGTGTGTGTGTAATCCAGCTATTCGTTATGCTGCGTGTGTGTAATCCAGCTGTTCGTTATGCTGCGTGTGTGTGTAATCCACCTGTTCGTTATGCTGCGTGTGTGTGTAATCCAGCTTTTACATTACATTACATTTATTTGGCAGACACTTTTATCCAAAGCGACGTACAAAAAGTGCATTTCATGGTCATAGACAACTGCTTAACACAGGTTCAGTAATGTACAATACTTATTTTGTACAGCTATTTCACACAGTGAACACTATTCAGACCTACCTCTGCAAAGCCAACTAGGCAGAAGAATAAGCTACAGTATTAGGACAAATACAAATTACCAAAAAGTGCTGGGATGGGGCAACATGTAACAAGTGTCAAGAAAAAGGGGGGGGGATTTAGAGTGAAATATACAGCGTGGTGGTGGTTAGTCTGGGTATAGTCTGAAGAGATGAATCTTCAGGCCACGGCGGAAGATGGGTAGTGAGGGGGGGGTTCGGAGGGGGACGGGGAGTTCGTTCCACCACTGGGGAGCTAGGGTGGAGAAGCTCTGTGATCCCTTTGGGCGGGTAGGAGGGGTTACAAGGCGCCCTGCGGAGTGGTCGAGCAGGCACATAGAATCGAGTCATGTCCTGCAAGTAGATGGGGGCTGTCCTGTTGGCAGCAGTGTAGGCAAGGGTCAGGGCTTTGAACCCGATCCTGGCAGCGACCGGTAGCCAGTGGAGTGATCGCAGCAGAGGAGTGACGTGGGAGAATTTGGGAAGGTTGTTCGTTATGCTGCATGTGTGTGTAATCCAGCTGTTCGTTATGCTGCGTGTGTCTAATCCAGCTGTTCGTTATGATGCGTGTGTGTATAATCCAGCTGTTCGTTATGCTGCGTGCGTGTAATCCAGCTGTTCGTTATGCTGCGTGCATGTGTAATCCAGCTGTTCATTATGCTGCGTGCGTGTAATCCAGCTGTTCATTATGCTGCGTGCGTGTAATCCAGCTGTTCGTTATGCTGCGTGCGTGTAATCCAGCTGTTCGTTATGCTGTGTGCATGTGTAATCCAGCTGTTTGTTATGCTGCGTGTGTGTGATGTGATTATGTTAACATTAGCCCATGCTGTAGACTGGTGGGCGTGGCTGAGCCAGCAGGAAAAATTCTGCTTTCCGGCCGTTAAATTCCGGGCTTAATTAATACGAGATTGTTTCTGAGATTAGACCTATCAGCACGAGGTCCGTAACCACTGGCTCCTCTGATATTCCTTGTTGTTCAGCTGGTAATTATTTATTAAAACAGCTGATTAGCACATCTGACCTGGGTTTGCTTGCAGATTCCTGATTAAGGAAGTAACCTGTGCCTGAGCTACCTCTGCCTGTCTGTTTTACCTGCAGAGGCGGAGATTTAATCAAGGGGCCACAATAAAAATAATAATAAAAATAAAAATAAAAATCAGGATAAGGCAGCACATAGGTGCAGAGGGTAGCGCTGTCACCTCTCAGCAAGAAGGTCCTGGGTTCGACTTTTGCCTGGGCCTTTCTGTGTGAAGTTTGCATGTTTTCCCCATGTCCATGTGGGGAATAACCTTGCCACAATGTTTACAATGTTTACACATCTAAGCCTAATGCCTTCTTCTTTGCTATATTTCTTGCTGCTTTAGTGCCTATTTTTCTTACACTAGAAGCCAATGGTACTAGGATAACTCATCTCTTTATGCTATTGTAGGTAGAAATTGAAAAAAATTGTCTATACTTTTGTTTGTTATTCAATAAATGTATATCTATTAACTGAATTCTTCTTTACCTAAAGTTTTTTTTTTTCAGAAACAAAATTTTTTGGCTTGTACAGTATACACACACACACACACACACACACACACAGATATATCTATATATATATATATATAGAGAGAGAGAGAGAGAGAGAGAGAGAGAGAGAGAGAGAAAAAAAACCTATTCAATCAGGCAAAATTAAATCTTTCACACTGTCACACTGAAATAATTACCAGTCAATAATTATCAGTCAAAACTTCATTGAAAATCCTGTTCTCTGTACACAGGAAATTTACTTCTCCAGTGACTGTTATTAACCTCAGATAAATAAGCATAGATTACCATGCTAATAAATAACGTATCCTGCTCAAATCTCAGATACTATTAGATTTTGATAAACACTTACAAAAACAGCAGAACGACCAAAGAAATAAGGAATCAGAAAATGATACAACACGCGTAAATGAAACATCATTAAGGAAAACATTCATAAACAGACTCAGCAAGTACACTCTGTCTCCTTATCCAGGTTTACAGCTTTGTTTCCCCATTATTGCGGTATCTATCTGCCACCAAGGATAAATGATAACACCATCGGGGTACCACACAGTACTGCAGGGGTAGATCATTAAACCAAACGCCCAAACACAACTGTCCAATCACAGCAGCCCAGCCTTGGCTGGAGTACCAGGGCATTTGTACAGGGCCTTTGTGCACTGCCGTGTGTTCAGATTGAAGCACTTCCAAAAGGACCTGACCCCCACAAGGCCCTGAGATCCATAAGCCCCTGATCCCCATAAGGACCTGAGATCCATAAGGACCTGACCCCCATAAGGATCTGACCTCCACAAGGAACTGACCTTCATAAGGACCTGAGATCCATAAAGACCTGAGATCCATAAGGCCCAGACCCCCATAAGGCCCTGGGATCCATAAAGACATGGCCCCCATAAGGATCTGACCCCCATAAGGACCTGACCTCCATAAGGATCTGACCCCCATAAGGACCGGAGATCCATAAAGACCTGAGTTCCATAAAGACTTGGCGTGCTTCAGAGCTGAATGGTGCCAACCATGGCAGAGAAAGGTGAAGGAATATTCCCGTTCACCGTTTCCGTGTGTCCCACAGGTACAGAGGTCATGTGACGCATGAAATGGACAGTGGGTCTAAGGTGGAAAAGCTTTCTTTTTATGTCCTCTTATATAACACAGCCTGGGTGCATACTGTCCTTACTGCACTTAAAGGACCTTTACAACCTCCAGAGTGAATCTGCGTTTATTCTGTTTGAACTCAAAACAAGAAATTTAAATTAAGTGATCCTTGCCACAAAACAGACAACTGCAGCCACAAATCCTGAGATTTGTCGGTCATCTTATAACGAAGTACTAAACATATGCAAACATACTTTTCATTAAACTCAGAAAATGAAAACTTTAACTTTAAAAGTTTTGAAACTTTTAGGGGAAACTGTAAAAATAATGGAAACCACAGTATATTCAGGTTTATTTTATGAATGTGTTCTAAATCGCTTTCATTCAGCAAGGTCTATATTAAGGTCTATATACTGCGCATGAAGCCTAATGTTCGACCAATCGGGAAGGAGCAGATCACCTGTTATCTCATTCTCCTGCGTTATCGGGGTCCGGGCTCGCTGATATCGAACTATCAGACACGTGATCCAGGAAGCCACATAACAAGTTCTTTGTCTCTTACGGGCGTCCGTGTTTTCAGCATTAGCACTGCGCAACAGGATAAAGGTCTTTTCCGTCAAACAGCCGCTTCCAGCTCAATTTGTCTCTCGCAGTGTGCTGCACGCTGCCACCTACTGGAGCTAAGCAGAATAACTCCTGAAGAAAATGTGCCACAATATCACTGGATGACGAGAACAGCTTATTCAGTTTCACTCCCGTGTTGAACCACAAGGCAACATGTTCACCAAGGGCAAAGTCACATCAAATAAATGGTTGGGCTGGTTCACTAATAAGAGCAGAATTTCACACAAAAGCCAAGAGCAACTCTGTCAAGGACAAAGATCTTAAACTCCAGTCCTCCAAACCAACAAAGTGCATATTTAAGTCATTAAGTGCCTGACGAGTCCACATAATTTTTTGTTCTTAACTTTGACTTGCAAGTAAAAACCATTAACCTTTGTTTCATTGACACATTTGGTAGGTTTGTTTTGGTGATGGCTGAATCTGCCAAACTGTGTTTGTTTGGGGGGGGGGGGGCATTCTTAATTTTAATTGTTAGAAACAGTTAAAAAATGTTGATCAAATCAAGTCATTTTTCCAAGATCAGCTACAGAATCAAAAGAAACCTGTAGAAAACCTCTAAACACTCCCACTCAAAGATTAAAATCTGATGTCTGGTCTAAAGGTTGTTTTTGTTCAAGCCAGTTTCTTGATCAATAACTTCCTTGTTTCAGTTGTTATATATTTTCTTCTTTAACCTATTGACACAACATAGGACAGACTTGTCACCAGTTACTTCGACTCTTCTTTTTCCACAAATGGTTTTGATCAAGTGCCTATACAGGTGATTTCATTTCAGACGGGTTTCGCCTGTCAGTTTATTATTAAATCAATTAGAAATGTAAGCTTTTCCCAAGAGAAATCAGGAAATGAAAGCAACAGTCCATCTGACTGATTAAATGTTCTGGGATGTGACTATGGAATACTTAGTGTTCATGGCGTGCACAACTGTCTTTGACATCATTTGGTCTTATGAGGATAAACCACCTCTCAATAGATATTGAAGACATAAATCTACCCATCTGCATGAATGAAATTTGTATGTTAATGCTAGCTGTGTAAATCACTCTGACAAGAACCTCCGTTTAGGAAATAATTAAGGTTCTCTTGGCCGTCATTGGTCATCGTTGCTCCTGTGTCACCTGGATGTGTCCTATCCTGTCCTCCATGCCCCCCGTATCCCCCAAAACAACAGGTGTGGGACTAGTAAGCAGAACCAGTGTCCTGTGAACCTTGTCCTGCAGAAAACTGCATTACGCACAATCCCAGACTCACAAAAAAAAGCCATGAATGTCTGAAAAAAGGCTTTTATAGGGCCACACGGCCCGTTTTATGCAGTAAAGGTGCCGCCGTCGTCATTGAGAATGCTTACAAAGCTCCGTTTCTAGGGTTCTGGGTAAAGGTCCAGCATGACCGTCGCAGAGGCTGCCCGTGGAGGTGGGGCCGATAATCCAGGTGCAAACTTCAAGGTCTGCGGGCCTTATTAAATCCAGTGGAGCACAGCCAGCAGCACAGGGGACGCCCGGCAGCTCCAATCACTGCTGACAGAGCGAGAAACAGACAGAAAGAACCCCGTGTTCCTGACTCATTTTCCCATAAAAAATATCCTCTCTGTATCCTGACAAAACTGCGACTAAATTCAGCTCCAGGGTTTCGATGGCCATTGTGTGCCATCAGGGTGCTGCCAGGGTGGCAGTGTAGTATAATTGGTAAGGAGTTGGTGTTGTAACCTAAAGGTCACTGCCGTTGTATCGTTGAGCTTAACTTGCGTAATTGCTTCAGTATATATCCAGCTGTATAAATGGATGCAATATAAATGCTGTGTAAAAGTTGTGTAAGTCAGTCTGGATAAGAGCGTCTGCTAAATGCCTGTAATATAATGTAATGTGTCCATTTGTGTGTCTGCGTGAGTACTGCTACATTAGCAATGTGTGTGTGCGTGTGTGCGTATTTGTATGCATGTGTGTATGTATGTCCTATGACAGGGTATAAGCACATAGTGTAGAGCTGTTATGTCCTGTGACAGGGTATAGGCACACAGTGTAGAGCTGTTATGTCCTGTGACAGGGTATAAGCACACGGTGTAGAGCTGTTATGTCCTGTGGCAGGGTATAAGCACATGGCGTAGAGCTGTTATGTCCTGTGACAGGGTATAAGCACACAGTGTAGAGCTGTTATGTCCTGTGACAGGGTATAGGCACACAGTGTAGAGCTGTTATGTCCTATGACAGGGTATAAGCACATGGTGTAGAGCTGTTATGTCCTGTGACAGGGTATAAGCACATGGTGTAGAGCTGTTATGTCCTGTGACAGGGTATAAGCACATAGTGTAGAGCTGTTATGTCCTGTGACAGGGTATAAGCACATAGTGTAGAGCTGTTATGTCCTGTGACAGGGTATAAGCACATAGTGTAGTGCTGTTATGTCCTGTGACAGGGTATAAGCACACAGTGTAGAGCTGTTATGTCCTATGACAGGGTATAAGCACATGGTGTAGAGCTGTTATGTCCTGTGACAGGGTATAAGCACATGGTGTAGAGCTGTTATGTCCTGTGACAGGGTATAAGCACATAGTGTAGTGCTGTTATGTCCTGTGACAGGGTATAAGCACACAGTGTAGAGCTGTTATGTCCTGTGACAGGGTATAAGCACACAGTGTAGAGCTGTTATGTCCTGTGACAGGGTATAAGCACATAGTGTAGTGCTGTTATGTCCTGTGACAGGGTATAAGCACACAGTGTAGAGCTGTTATGTCCTGTGACAGGGTATAGGCACACAGTGTAGAGCTGTTATGTCCTGTGACAGGGTATAAGCACATAGTGTAGAGCTGTTATGTCCTGTGACAGGGTATAAGCACACAGTGTAGAGCTGTTATGTCCTGTGACAGGGTATAGGCACACAGTGTAGAGCTGTTATGTCCTGTGACAGGGTATAAGCACACAGTGTAGTGCTGTTATGTCCTGTGACAGGGTATAAGCACATGGTGTAGAGCTGTTATGTCCTGTGACAGGGTATAGGCACACAGTGTAGTGCTGTTATGTCCTGTGACAGGGTATAAGCACATAGTGTAGAGCTGTTATGTCATGTGACAGGGTATAAGCACATAGTGTAGAGCTGTTATGTCCTGTGACAGGGTATAAGCACACAGTGTAGAGCTGTTATGTCCTGTGACAGGGTATAGGCACACAGTGTAGTGCTGTTATGTCCTGTGACAGGGTATAGGCACACAGTGTAGAGCTGTTATGTCCTGTGACAGGGTATAAGCACACAGTGTAGTGCTGTTATGTCCTGTGACAGGGTATAAGCACATGGTGTAGTGCTGTTATGTCCTGTGACAGGGTATAGGCACACAGTGTAGTGCTGTTATGTCCTGTGACAGGGTATAAGCACATAGTGTAGAGCTGTTATGTCATGTGACAGGGTATAAGCACATAGTGTAGAGCTGTTATGTCCTGTGACAGGGTATAAGCACAGTGTAGCTGCTATGTCCTGTGACAGGGTATAAGCACACGGTGTAGAGCTGTTATGTCCTGTGACAGGGTATAAGCACATAGTGTAGAGCTGTTATGTCCTGTGACAGGGTATAAGCACACAGTGTAGAGCTGTTATGTCCTGTGACAGGGTATAAGCACACAGTGTAGAGCTGTTATGTCCTGTGACAGGGTATAAGCACACGGTGTAGAGCTGTTATGTCCTGTGACAGGGTATAAGCAGATAATGTGCTGAAGCTCCTGTTTCAGCAGTGAAGGGGGAGTACAGAGTTACAGTTAACCTGCCTCTCCTGGAGAGGTCAGCCCCCCCGGGGGCCCACAGCACTGACGGACTGTATCTGCTCAACAGATTCCCTCCACGGGCCTGTACGGAAGCACCACCGAGAGAAGCCTGAGGTCAGATTACACTGACCTGCCACCAGGGGTCACTGTTTGTTTATACTCATTGTGCATTATGAGGCACAGGGGAACAGAAATGGAGCTGTACTGCTCTACTGTGAAGCCAAGTGCAAACTTAACTGCACGGGATCGAGAGAACATGAATGTGTGGAAGTTCATGGCCACCATTTTAAGCACAATTTCAAATTTCAAGATGCCTCAAGACTAAAACTCAAGAGTGAGTAGCTTGTTGTTCTCATAGTCCTTGAAGTCCTTGCTATTTGAAACAACTGTACTCATTCAAATCCAAACAGAATGCAGCGATGGAGGAATTTGTGTACAAGTGTTGGACATCCGCAAGCACTTGGGTATTTAGCGAGCATTAGTATAGCATAAGCATAGCATTTAGCAGACCTAGGTCAAATCCATGAGTAACTACACGCATATCACCTGTCCTGTCTGGTAAAGCTCACCCGAGTTTTTTTGTGAAATTCGAACAAGGAGGCCAGGGAGATTCCCAGGGAAAGTCGTTTTATTGCATTTTACAGTATATGAAGTCCTGCATTGCTTTTGAGAATGCAATAAACCCTCTACATATTTTACATTTACCATACACATATTAAGGCGACAGGGGGAAAGTCCAACCGGGACTATGAGGAACTGAACAACCATAGTTTCCATCTGAATTAAACCAATACTGCCAACACCACCACAAATCATTTTACCATACTCCTGTACACTGATATATGGCATACTGCTGTTAGTTAGTGTGGAGGTAAGGAGACTGCACCTATATTACAAAATATACGGCTCTGAGGACTGCATTGGTTAATAGCTGTGTTCGTGGTGCCATTTCCGTGGTTAGCGTACGGTCTGTGCTAGCGTACGTATCACAGTGCAGCCAGTTAACAAAGCACAGTTGCCATAATTAAGGAGCTATAATTAAACGGTTATAAAGCTCTTTGACTATACAATACAATGAAACCCTTCAATTACTGAATACATAATGTGGCAAACTGAGGAACTTTCTTCAGTCCTATAAATGTGGGAGGAGCTATGTTTTTAACAGGACAGAAGTAGGAGGAGTTATGATTCTCAGTACAGCTGAGGAGAGAGGGGTGATTTTGTTAATAAAATAAAAGAGGGAGGTGCTTTGGACAGCAAGATTGACGGCTTTTTCCAGTGAATTGAACTGACATTTAAGCATGTGCTGAGAGTAGTCCACAAACACTTCATGTGTGTCGGACCACACCAACCAGGTGCAACCACTTCCTTCCCACTAGTGCCACTTCCTGTTGGTCGCTAGGATACCAGGTTAGTAGGCTAAATGAAACGCGGTGTCACGTGACACACCGGAATGAACGAGGCTTTACGAAGGAGCATGCAACAGGATAACACACCCCCACAACACTGTCCCACACACAGACACACACACACACATACACACACACACACACACACACACCGGCTGACATGAGCCCACAGCTCACCAGCGAACAGAGGGCCGGCTCAGATTGAGAAATGAAATTTGAACAAGGGGACACGGCCAATAAGAGAGCTGTGAACAGGGTCGGTGAGAAAGCCGCGGGGATAGGGTGGGGTGGGGTGGGGGGGGGGGGCAGGAAAATGGATTCCTGAGAGACAGGCAGCCCCCTCCCTCGCTGCCCTGACCCGGGTTTCGAAGCAGGCAGGGGAAGGAGAGACCCCACACTCTCTCACCTGTGACCCCCACATCCCCGCCAGAGGCACAGAGAGGAGGGAGAGGCCAGCCTATCAGGGGCCGGGGCAGGGAGCATGCTCAGTGCGGGTCTGAGGCGGGGGAGACAGAAGCTGACGTAAGACGACGGCTCTGCTCGGCCTCGCCGTGCCACCCCCGCCTGCCACGCCCACTCCCTCGCACTAGCCCTGCTGGGGACATCCATGTACCCCCACCTGCGCCCCTCCCTGCGCTCCCCCCTGCGGCACCGCCTGCACCCCCCCCTGAGCCTCTCCCTTCAGGACCCGGTCCCCGTGGTCCAGCTGGTCCTGGCTCGGGCCGCCCTTCAGGAAGCGCAGGATCTTGTCTATGGTAGCTTCCTGGTACTCGTGAGACCACCTGCAAGACAAGGGAGAGAGAGAGAGGTCAGCCTTTCTAAATCTAAATCTAAATCTGTGACCCACCCTGCCCCCCCCCCTCCCAGGCTCTGTGACCACCCTGCCCCGCCCCTCATCGTGCACCTGCCCCCTCCCCCTTACCCCCCCGCTCGTGTGCCCCCCTCCGTGACCCCCTGCCCGCCCCCTCCTGGCTCTGTGCCCTGCCCACCCCCCCCCCTGCCCCCTCCTGCCCCCCCCCTCACCACCTGCGCCCCCGCTCAGTGAACCCCCTCCCCCTTCCCCCTGACTCACTTGATGCCGTTGAAGTTGAGGATGGCGCTCATGTCAGCAGGCAGAGAGCTGGGGTCGGGCCACTGGAAGTTGTCGGTGACGGGAACGACGTTCTTCTTCTCGTTCAGAGCGGTGACGATCTCCTGCGGGGGGGGGGGGAGAGGGGCGTTAGACGCCGGCACGCGCGGAGGGGCGTGGGGGGGGGGCGTGCGGGACGGCGGGCGCCGAGCGACCCGGGCTCCGGCCTGACCTTGTGCACCCAGTCCTTCATGCCCTCGTCGCCCATGCACTTGTCCAGCGCGTTGGCGGACAGCACCAGGATGAAGTTCCGCGCCCGCTGCACGCTCTGGATCAGCTTCTCCTGGAACTTCCCCGCCTCCAGCTTCTCCACGTCGATGAACACGCTGTACCCCCGAACCTGCAGGTGCACCTTCAGCAGGCTGCACGGGGGGGGGGGGGAGAGGAGAACGGAGAGGAGAGAGAGAGAGGGAGGAAGAGAGGGAGAGAGAAGAGAGAGGGAGAGAGGGAGAGAGAAGAGAGAGGGAGAGAGGGGGACGGAGAGGAGGGAGAGAGGGAGGGAGAGAGGGAGAGAGAAGAGAGAGGGAGAGAGGGACGGAGAGGAGAGAGAGAGAAACAGAAGAGAGGGAGAGAGAGGGACGAAGAGGAGAGAGAAACAGAAGAGAGAAAGAGAGGGAGGGAGAGGAGAGAGAGAGAAACAGAAGAGAGGCAGAGAGAGGGACAGAGAGGAGAGAGAGAGAAACGGAAGAGAGGGAGAGAGAGGGACGAAGAGGAGAGAGAAACAGAAGAGAGAAAGAGAGGGAGGTAGAGGAGAGAGAGAGAAACAGAAGAGAGGCAGAGAGAGGGAGAGAGAAGAGAGAGAGAGAAACGGAAGAGAGGGAGAGCAGGAGAGAGAGGGACGAAGAGGAGAGAGAGAAATGGAAGAGAGAAAGAGAGGGAGGGAGAGGAGAGAGAGAAACAGAAGAGAGGCAGAGAGAAACAGAAGAGAGGCAGAGAGAGGAGAGAGAAAGAAACGGAAGAATGGGAGAGAAAGGGATGGAGAAGAGAGAGAGAGAAACGCAATAGAGGGAGAGAGGGAGAGAGAGGGACGAAGAGGAAAGAGAGAAACAGAAGAGAGGAAGAGGGAGGGAGAGAGGGAGCGAGATGAAGCTTAAAGCCGTCGTGGCTTCTACTCAGCGAAACAGCAGTCCCCTCATTAGCATACCGCTTGCATATGCAGATGAGCGGCGGGCGCGCCAGCGGCCCATTGGCCGGGGGGGGGGGGCTCACCTGGCCAGCTGCGAGCCGGTGGTGCGGCGGTAGCTGATGAAGACGTCGGGGCCGGCGGGCAGGTGGGCGTCGGTCAGGCAGGGCTGGGCGGGGTCCCGCG